>NC_069002.1:37038114-37041447 GCF_001194135.2 Octopus bimaculoides | reverse complement strand
AGATAGTTATGGCCAGTTTTAGTTTTACAGCATTCCTTCAGACCTTAATGGCTAGTGGACTATAACCTCTCTTCAGAGTGGAGAGAGAAAAGACTCAGAATGTTGGGGTTAGTAGCTGTGCTCTTAACCACTTGTCTATCCCTAGTTTCTGCATTGACCACCAGATAAGGGATTGGGAGACCCTGTAACAGGCTTTCTCCAAGTCAACCAAGGTCAAGTACAGAGGTTTATCTTTGGCTAAGTATTTCTCCTGCAGTTGTTTTACCAGAAATATAGCATCAGTGGTGCTTCTCCCTAGCACAAAACCAAACTGCATCTCATCTAGGCTAACTCTCCCCCTGGTTAGTTGGGCTATGATTCTCTTAATAACCTTCATCTCCTGATCCAACAATTTGATACCTCTGTAATTATTTCTAAGGCATCACCTTTACCTTTGTAGCAGTTGACTATGCTGCTGCTACAGCAGACATTGGGTATGACTCCTTCATTAATCACCTGATTTACAATATGGGTGACTAGACCATAACCCACACCACCAGATATTTTAATAATGGGATGGTTGAATGCATGAGTAGGGAGTAAGTACTTCACATGAATGCAAAGAGCTGGGGTGAAGGTGGTGCATTGACTGGTAAAACTGGGAAAAGAGAAGAGATGGGGAACAACAGAATAGCACTGATGCAGTGAGTAAAGAAGTGAGAGATAAGCATAAGCATAGCGCATGGAAAGAGGGAATGTGAGGAAGAGATGTAGTTTGGTTTGTTGGGGTTGGGAGTGTGAAAAGTTTTATTGTTACATGTGGATGGAACACATCTCTCTCTCTCTTATTCTTGATTACTGTCTTTTTCCTTTTCTCTTGCTATCTCTCCCTCTGAATGGGGAATCATATATTTCCTCTACAACGAGATACCTGTTTCTGTCCCTCCGTCAAACTCTAATCTATCATCACTTGGTACACGGCCACCTCCATCACCTCAAAGGTTCTTTGTCATGTGAGTTACTTGGTGACCCTGCCAATGCTGGTGCCATGTAAGAAGCATCCAGTCCACACTATAAGTTGGTTGGCGTTTGGAAGGGCATCCAGCTATAAAAACCATACCAAAACAGACATTGCTGGTGCTGGTGCCTTGCAAAAAGCATTGTCCACTCTGTAAGCTTGTTGGTGTTAAGAAGGGCACCCAACCGTAAAAGCCATGCCAAAACGGAGAGTGAAGTTTAGGGTAGTCTTCTGGCTTGCTGGCTCCTGTCAAACAGACCAACCCATGCCAGCATGGAAAAAAGACGTTAAATGATGATGATGTGTGTGTGTCTATATATATATATATGTGTGTGTGTGTGTATGTGTATGCACGTACATGTTAATGTTTTCATGTATGCAATGACTGTGTGCAATGACTGTGATAATTAGTATACACACACATACACACATGGTTCCTCGACATGTAATACTTACATGAAATATTTACACACACACACACACACACACACACACACACACATATATATATATATATATATATATATATATATATATACATATACAAAATGTAAACATTTATAACATTTATATTTATACATGTATGTATGAATCATGTATGTATTATATACACACACACACACACACATATATATATATATTTATATACATACATACAAAATGTAAAACATGTATATTTATATATGCATGTATGTATGAATCATGTATGTATAAGATAGGTGGAGGAACGATGGTGTCTAAGGAAGCTCACGTGTTCGTAAAGAGTTACCGGCCCTGATTAACCCAACACGCTTCAAGGTCGGAGCTATGGCTGGCAAAGAGGTAAGTTGGACGAGCAAGTCTTTTCACTGCAATCTAATCCACTCACACGGGCTTTCGGCTCTCTTTACGCTCATGGATCTTGATAGCTGGTTATTCATTATGCACATTATAACCCTTTGTTAACATTATCAAATCAGCTGTAGACTTTTAATTATTATTTTGTCTAAGTATTACAGAAATGAACAACAAAAACAAATAGGTTCTTCGTGTTTTTGTCTGTATGTGTGTGACTAGGTTGGTATATACGATGCTGTCTGATGTTTAATAGACTTATAAAGAGGTTTATAGATATACATCCGTTCGAAGACGGATAATACTTTGATCAAAGCTTTCCAATGCGAATTCAATCATCGATGTTTCGAACACATATTTATATTATTCTACACACACATATTTATGTATAAACTTGGTCATACGCATGTATGTGTATTATACACTCAGTGTGTGTGTGTGTAGTTAAAGTAAGTGGATCTTCGTTGATCGTCTTAGTTGATAGCTCAAGTAAATTGCCTACTCTATGTGTCTGTAAGTGGCCGAGTATTCCTCAGACACGTGTATCTTAACGTAATTGTAAAGTAGAACTATCGTCTAGTCATGTCCCGAGTGTTTAAGAAGTTCTCTTGACAATCATAAGGTCTTGGCTTCGTTACCACTATGTGACATATTGGGCAAGTGTCTTAATAACATAACCTCGGGGTGGGAGGGGGATGGTTTGGAAGTGAAAATGGGTTATGGAAACTATGTGGAAGCCCGTCGGAGAAGGAACTGTACCTGAAATTAAAAGCAGCCAGACTTGTTACACCCGACTGAGGAGCGTCTGTTTTGCTTCAGAAATTATGTTACGGATGTAATTGTTTGCGGAATACTCAACCGTTTGTAATGAGGAGGCAGTTCAGTTGATCAAATAACTGGAACTTCCATCTTAGAAACCAACGGAGAACCATTTATGATATATATACATTCTCTCTCTCTCTCTCTCTATATATATATATATATATATATATATATATACACATATATGTATGTACACACACAAATATACACATATGTAGAAACTGCACACAGTAAGAATAGTATAATTCTTGTAACAGTTGTCGTGTGATGAGTGGTAAATGCATCTGTGCATCTATCTATCTATCTATCTGTCTGTCTGTCTGTCTCTCTATATATATCAAACTTTATCTGTTCATCTATTTACATACATCTATCTAAATTTCTTTTATATTTTAGATCATACAAAAACACACACACATATACATACATACATATATATATACACGTATGTATATACATATATGTCATACACATGTAGATAGATAGATAATGTCTCCTAAATCTCAATACGAAATAAAACAAAAAAGAAAAAGAAAGAATACTAGAACATTATGTTATTGAGATTTTAATTCCAAGCAAGATTGACAATGTTTTTACTCCGTTCCCATAATGTTGTTGGTGCTTCATGCAATAATGGTAAAAAATCAAAGAAAACTCTACGAACAAGAGCCAGAAAATAC
>NC_069002.1:37030513-37036754 GCF_001194135.2 Octopus bimaculoides | reverse complement strand
CCCAATTCTGGCGCCTTGTCAATAAAATTCTATTGTGTAGGAGCTCTGTCAACGCATTCAGGCATACCCGTGATGAAGGTATTCCAGCCGTGACCATCCCATCTCTTCTAGAACTACATAATTTATTTTTTTCGTTGGGGGGAGGTTGATTGGAGGGAGATTTAGCTGTTGTGTCTAACAGAGCGGGCGTCAGCCTGGTGTCTCTTTCTGTCATTGCCAATATTATTGCTGGAGATGCGATTTTTGTCGTTGTTGTTGTTGTTGCTCTTATTGGTTTTTGTAGGATGTTCGGAAAATAATGGAGAAAAATATTTTCATTCATCCTCCTCCTCCTCCTCATTATGTTGATAATGATGATGGTGATGGCGATCATCATCATCATCATCATCATCATCGTCATAATTTACACGTCATATTTACCCATTCGCGTAATACACATTTGCACATAGAAACAACATGAGAAACTAAGTCATGCCTCTAACAACATCAGGAGAGGAGGAGGATAGACGGAGACAAATTAAATTTGTTGATATGCATAGCGACAAAGAAGCATTCACACATATATACCCGTACACTTCTTTGTGGTTTTTCTAGAAGGATATTTTATATTACAATGTACCATGTTTTCATGTCTGTGCACAACACACACACACACACACACACACACACACACACACGTTATTAAACAATTATAAACAATAGACTGAAAAGAACAAATCCAGCAATGTTTATCATATGTTTTATATATGACAAAATTTCAAGGAAAACAATAACTATTGGTGTTTTAGAAGGCAAAGTGGGAGGTTGTGATGTTTATGCCATTCCCAATGGCATGATCAGTGAAGGAAGCGAAATAACTAGTGCTTAGAATTGAAACCTGCGTTTCGTTGTTGTTTTACAGGGAGCCTCCTTTGTCACATGTCACCATTGGTATACAAACATTAGCTTTCTTCTCCATTGCTCTCTTTTCTCTTCGTTGATTTTTCACTACGTTTATTCTAGTTTCTCAATCAAGACAAACACCCTCTTGTTGAACTATATAATAAGTGGTCGAATATTCCATAGACGCATATACCCCCAACGTAATACCCAGGCAGAATAAGGAATGATTCTGTGGTTAAGAAGCCTGTTTCCCAACTATGAGATTTAGTGTTCAGTCCCACTGTTTGACAACACCTTGGGCAAGTATCTTCTACTATAGCCCCGTGTCGACCAAATCCTTGTTAGTCAGTTTGGTAGACAAAGACTGAAAGAATGCTGTTGTGTACATGTGTATACTTATGTAACTGTTAAGAGTTAGAAACGCGTCTGGGAATACGATTGGGGGCAGCACTGGCAAATATGGTATTTTTACACCTTTTACCATAAGGGAGAATTTCTTCTCTACAGTGTTTGCAGTGAATTTGCCTTTTAGAAGTTGAAATATGTCACAAACATATTTTAGCTCACCTTAAGTTCGCTTATGCCTAAATACTGCTTGGTGATGGTACTGTTGTATATATATATATATATATATATATATATATATATATATATTTATATATATTTATATGTATGTGTGGGGTATTTATATATTTATGTCTCTGTCTTGATAATGTGCAATAGTGTAAATGAGTGTTAACGTTTACAAGGAATGCTCTTTATTTCAAATCTTATGTAAAAAAAAACCAAAAAAACAAACATGTCTGGCCACAGAGAACTGTTACTATGCTTGTAAAGAGGTGAGGGTTAGCAACAGGAAGTGCTGGCTTTGGAAAACCTGCTTCAATGAATTCCACTTGGCCCATGCAAACATGCAAAAGTGGATGTTAACCCTTTAGCATTCAAATTATTCTCATGTTAAGGTTATCTCTACATATTTGCTATAGAAATTAAGGAAAGAAAAGAATTTCTATAGAAAATCTGCAGAGATAACTTTAACAAGTGATTTCATTGCACTGCTAACACAATAGGACACAGTATTGACTTGTAAAACATTTAATATACTTTGTAGTGTATTATGGTTGCATAATGAAAAACGGTGTCTGTGCAAGTAATTAATCAGGTTACTCTGTCAAATGTAATCCTTATTTATTCACATTGTTTTCAATTAATCATGTATTATCTTGTAGCTTTGAAATTTTGAGGATGTGAATGTTTATTTTTAGATTAACATTGTAGGGTTGGTGTGAGTGGCTGAATCTGGCTAATTTGAATGTAAAACAGTTGGGATATTTGGGCTGGATATGCTTAAGTCTTTAGCAGATTGGACTGGGTGCTTTTAACATGGCACCAGTGCTGGCAAGGGCAACCACTTTACAGAGTGGGTTAAATGATGATGATGATGATGGAGATGGTATATATATTATCATGTTCATCATAGTCGTTTAATGTCTGCTTTTCCATGCTTGCTTGGGTTGGGCAGAGTATATTTGAGGTAGATTTTCTGTGTTGATACCCTTCCTGTCAACAACCTTTATCTGTTTCTGTTTGGAAAAGAATGACACTGCTTGTATGACAATGTCATTCATTTACAACTATCATATGATGTCAAAACGGTGAAACAAACAGATGACACACACACACACGACAAGCATCTTTCTGGTTCCATCCACCAAATTCACTCAAGGGTTTGATCAGCACAGAGCTGTAGTAGAATACACTTGCCCAAGGTCCCAGGCTTTGGGACTGAAGCAGGAACCATGTGGTTGGGAAGCAAACTTCTTACCATATATCCATGCCTGTTATGGATATGTTTGTATGTATGTATAACCACTTTTTTTTATACTAATGTCCACATAAGTAGCCCAGCTATACAGTACTCAATGCACATGTAACATGTCATAGACCAAATAAATAACTGCTGACACAGTGGTGTAACTGGTTGTTATTTAGCTTGAGCTTCAGTCCTTTGATCTCTTCACAAATAATAAACATTTTATATAAAAATACTGCTTGAATAAAGGATCAATAGTAAATGTTATTGGTTTTAAGATAATGTCAACAAAATGTAAAGGGGAAAGGGAAATATCAAAGTATAGAATTCATTTGCTTTCCTATCCATTTTTCTATGCTTGCATGGGTTGGATGCATGTTATTTGAGGGATTGTTTTACAGCTGGATGCCCTTCATCTTTATCATGGGACCACTTATTCCACTCAGCTTTAAAGGCATGAAAATACTCGCCTGGATGATTTGTTGACAGGAGAAACTGATAACACCATTGCCTGTTGCATTTCTGTACAAGCAGTTGCAAATGTAAACAAACAGAGACACACACACATATATGTATATATAATTGTGTGTATGTGTGTGAATACACACACACACACACACAACAAAAGTAAAATTAGACAGTATCTCAACTCAAAATTAATAGACATGAATAAAACCAATAGTGTAAATTGTGAAATTCATTCTAGGGATAATTTTCATGAACTAGATTTTGATGCTTTAGGTAAAAGTAATTTCCGATTGTGAAATTGATAATACCTTTAAGATAACAGTAATAATATTGATTATTATACTGCTAATAATCCTACTTTAACTGGGAGAAGAATTTGTGCTTCAACCATGAGTACCACATATGAGTGAATAAATGCCTTTATAATTTCAAAAACAAAATTATGTGTCCTTTAGAAAATATGGTATGTATATAAATATATATGTGTATGTATATATATATATATATTTGTAATGTGTGTATGTCTATATATATATATATATATATATATATATATATATATATATATAATGTATGTATATAAGTATATGCTACCACCATGGAAGTGTGTGGATGGGGCACACACTGCTCCTTGGAGGAAACAAACTGTCGATGCCATGCAGATAGTGGCTGCGGAACAACACACTGGCTGGCATGTAATCAAGCAATATGTGTGTCACTAAAGAAACACATCTGAATGTGGACATATCAGGTGCTGAGTTACACATGCGTTTCGAACTGACTGGAGAGAAAGGTCTGATGGTGGAGTGGCAGTGTGCATCTGGGAAGATGTCACACCTGTGGTCTGGCTGTCACACTCAGACTCAGTCTGTGACACTCTGGTGATACACATTAAACAGATGGGGAATCATTTGAAGAGATCCTCCAAGAAATGAAAGAAGTATTAACCAGCCTAGATGACAGCCTGCACATACTTCTTTTAGATTTCAACCTCCCTTACATCAAATGGCCTGAGGGCCACATTCTCTCAGGTGTTTCACTGCATGGCTTGAGGCATGCAGAATCTCTTCTTGACCTCACTAACATGCTCTTTATGTCTTTATGGAGCAAATAGTGCTCCACCCAACAAGGGGGGAAAATGTCCTGGACCTCTGTTTCACAAACAACATGGCGCTCATCCATAATGTTGGAGTGACACCGACGGTTTTCTTGGACCATAACTTAATAGAACTAACAATGTGTGGTCTGCAGAAGGCTACGAGAAGCACCCAACTCCTCTCCAGCCTGAACTGGAAAGTTATCGAGAAAGAGGTCATGGAACATAACTGGTCAGTGAGTCTCTCTACAGAAGACATTGACATAAAGCTACAACATTTTATGATAATCATGAATGACATCTGCAGTAAGTTTGCTCCAGAGAGAATGCCAAGCCAGCAGAAAATATATAATACCCAGGGATAGGATGATTCTAATGAGATGATGAGCAAAAATCTCAAATCGTCTAAAATGGGCCATGAAAGGATAACAAACGATCCTACTTCAAACGAACATTGCTCGAGATCGAAAATGAACTCAAACACTCCCATGAAAAGGAGAGGGCAGAAAAGGAGGCCAGGGCTGTCGAAAATATTAGGACAAACCCTAAAGTCTTCTGTAAATATGCAAAAGAAACTGCTTCAGTATGGTACAGAATAGGGCCACTACTTGAAGAAAATGACTGACTACAGACCTCCAGAGGATAAGTGAAATACTGAATGTGCAATACAAGAGTGCTTTCACAACTCTACTGAGACACTTGCAAATAACTATGCCTGATGAGTTCTTTGGCTCCACAGATCTACACAACAAAATGGCAATTATTGATAGCATCAGTATAGAAGAAACTGATGTGATATCAGCCATTGATGAGATGAGCTCAAACTCAGTAACAAGCCCTGATGGATACCCAGCAATCTTCCTAAAGAAATGCAAAGGGGCTCTAGCTAGACCACTTCAGATTCTCTTGCAGAGCTTCCTCACAACAGGGAGACTTCCCAAAATGTTAAAAGAAACCATTATATGCCCTGTCCAAGGGAGGTAGCAGAGCAGACGCCAAGAATCATAGACCTGTCTCTCTAACTTCCCATGTCAGCAAAGTCATGGAGCGCATTGTCAGGAAGAAACTAATTGTGTTCCTTGAAGATAATGACTTGCTTCCTGACACCCAGCATGACTTTTGCTATGGCAGAAGCTGCCTTACACAGCTTTTGCAGCACTATGACTGGGTGTTGAAACAGTTAATGAATCGCTCAAATGTAGATGTGATACATCTTGACTTTGCAAAGGCCTTTGATAAGGTTGATCATGAGATGATATGTCACAAACTACAGAGACTCAGCATAACTGGGAAAATTGGAGAGTGGTTGCATGACTTCTGAAAAGGCAGAAGCCAGGCTGTAGCAGTCAATGGAGCCCTCTCCACGGATACATTAATAGAAAGTGGAGTGCCTCAGGGAACTGTATTGGGGCCACTACTTTTGATGGTGGCTCTTTCAGATATGCCATCAGTTACACAGATAGCTACATTTACTAGCTATGCCAACGACACAAAAGTAGAAGGTCTTACAGCTGTTTCCAGGATATTTATTATATTCTGGAAACAGCTGTAAGACCTATTTATAAATGTTCTAAAATATACACAGCCTTGGTTTTTTTATCTCACAGGAGCCACTACGTGGCCCTGTCAATGATCATGCTTGGATGTGCTTTTATCGTTCCACTGGCACAAGTGCCAATCAGACGGTACTGTCATTGGCCACATCAGCAATTTTGATTTGTTTTCACTTGCCTCACTTGGTCTTCGCAAGCAAAGTTCATTGCCCAATGAATGAGAGGTACTCATAAGTGGGCTGGTTACACCCCACGTTCAGATGTGCTTTTAACATTCCACTGGCATGAGTGCCAATCAGGTGGCACTGTTATCGGCCATATGTATATATATAAGTACATATGTATATATATATATGTATATATATATGTATATATATAAGTATATATATATATATATATATATATATATATATATATATATATATATAT
>NC_069002.1:37014592-37029571 GCF_001194135.2 Octopus bimaculoides | reverse complement strand
GAAAGTCTTTATGTATGTATATATTCATAATTTAGATTGATTGGAATATGTTATTGACACTTGTCGATGAGATGTAGTTAAGAGAGGCAACTCTGAAACATCGATGTCTGAGATTCCCAAAAGAGGGCAACACTGAACGAACAAGGTGTTTTCACACCTTTTTACCGTAAGAGAGATTTTTTTCTCCACAGTAACTGCAGTGTATTTGCCTTAAGCAGTTGAAATACGACAAACATATTTCAAATAACCTAAATTGTGATCTTACGTAAACACTGCTTAGCGCCATTACCCCGATATATATATATATATATATATACACACACACATGCACACATATATGTATGTATATAAGTATATAAGTATATATGTATATATATATATATATATATATTATATATATGTGTGTGTGTATATATATATGTATGTGTGTATATAAGTGTATATATATATATATATATATATATATATATATATATATATATATATACATATATATATATATATATAAGTATATATATGTATGTGTGTATAGAAGTATATATATGTATGTGTGTGTGTGTGTGTGTGTATTTACATATGTATATGTGTAGGTACACACACATATGCACACACACACAAACAAACACATATAATCTTCCTCCTGTACTGTAGAAATCTACTCCGTTGCAGGTCATGAAAGAGCAATGATTGTTGTGATTGATATTTACGGTAGAGGGTGGGGTGGGGGGTGGGGAGTATGAATAAGGTGATCTCGATCATTACTGGCCATCAATATTGAACCATTTGTAGTAAGCAACATATTGAATAAATGAACGTTTGAAGCATGCTTTGTGTGTAAATGTATGAATGTCTCATAAACTGATCTCTGCACACAAAGAATTACAAACATCCAGTCATTGAAGCAAGAAGCAGGTCACTGTGTGACATTGATAAAGACCTCCAAATCTTTTTTATTTTCCCTGTGATATCAATAGCAACTGTTGCAGTAAATGTAATTTGAATATATCATAGGCGTGGCTGTGTGATAAGAAGCTTACTTCCCAACTACATCGTTCCAGGTTCAGTTCCACTGTGTGGCACTTTGGGCAAGTGTCTTCCACCATAGCCTTGTGAGTAGATTTGGTAGATGGAAGCCGAAAGAAGCTCATCATATATGTGTTTGTGTGTGTTTGTCCTCCATCACTGCTTGATAACCAGTGTTTGTGTATTTATGTCCACGTAACTTTGTGGTCCAGCAAAACAGATCAATAGAATTTTAAAAAAGCATAAAAAAAGGACTGGGGTTGGTTTAAGGCACTGCCCCAGCATGGCCAAAGTCTTATGCTAAACAAGCAGAAAATAAAAGATAAACAATCTACATAGTTCTTGAAAGTCAATAGATGTCTTAACTGACATCAAGACAATTTGTGATATTAGTTTCAAGTTTTGGCACAAGGCCAGCAATTTTGTGGGAGGGGGTAAGTGATCAGCCCCGAAAAGATGAAAGGCAAAGTCAACCCCAGTAGTATTTGAACTCAGAATGTAAAGATGGACAAACTACTGCTCAGCATTTTGCCAGGTGTGCTAATGATTCTGCCAGTTCGTTACCTTAAGGTACTTTGTGATATTAAAAAAATACTAAGTTAGTGAAATTGCTAAAAATACACAGAATTGGGAGAATAGGTTTTGATTTCTGTTTATGATTCATTGAGCTGAACAAGACAAGAATTTAGTTTGTCTCTTACAGTGTGATTTCAAAAGGAGGAAGTGACACGAGAATATTTATTGTGATTGTACTATGATAGAAAACTGACAAATCATGCCACCTCTAGAGAAATTGGTGAACCTCTGCTGGGGCAAAATGCACTCTGTACACATTGGAAAGCATTTGGCAAAGGAGCAGAGAAAGCATCTGGCTGAGAGGCCCCTATAGTTCTGTCTTAATGAAGGTTATTCAACCTCTTTTGTGTTGGCACCATTAGAAAATGTACTCAGTACACTCTGTAAAATGGTAAGTGATAGGAAGTGCTTTTCGTCATAGAAACGAAGCAGAGTGGCAGATACGAGCACCAGTCCATGGAAACACTTGCTCCCAATAAGAAATGACTGGGACTCTATGTTGACCTGTCAAACTCATGCCAGCATAGAAAGAGAATATCCAATGGTGATGTGTACAATGATGATGATGATGTCTTGTAGGTTAGAAGCTAGACTTTAAGGAAAAAAAATTGTACACTAACCAACAAAAAAAGAAAAGTGTTGAAATTCTTAGTGGATTTGGTAGATGGAAACAGAAAGAAGCTCATCGTATATGTGTGTGTGTGTGTGTTTGGTTTTTGAGTTTGTCCTCAACTGCCACTTGACAACCAGTGTTGAAGTGTTTATGTTCCCGTAACTGAACTTCCAGCAAAAAAAGACTGATGATAGAATAAGTACAAGGGTTAAGGAGAAGACAAAAAAAAAAGGTACTGGGGTTGATTTGTTTAATTAGAATTTCTCAAAGTAGTGCCCTGGCATGGCCACAGTCTAATGCCTAAAGCAAGTAACCAGTAAAAGGTAACTCAGTCTTAGGTTATGGTGATTCAATGGCAGACAGATGGACTGGTTTACACCTGTAATGCTTTTCATCTTAGATCAACTCAGTCAGGGCTGATCTCGTGCTAAACCGCGACACCCTCAACGCTCAGTGGATTTGTGTTGACTTATCTAAAGAAAATCTGTTTTATTGATGTGGAACTGATTTTTCAGGCTTGTTCAGAGGTGAATGTCATGGATATAAATAAACTTGTTTATATAGTTTATCTCATACTGTTTATTTTAATTTTAGTTATTTTCTCTTCACTTTTGTTTGCATTTTTTCTTTTTAGAAATACCCCAAAATAGACTGAACATATAATGGGGTGTCTGCATACGAGAGGGGTGGGGCTAACTGTTTCCATTTATTCTCCAGTTTTAATATTTTTTATTTCCCCTTTCTTTCTCACACACACCTCTGTCTGTCTGTCTGTCTGTCTGTCTGTCTGTCTGTCTGTCTATCTATCTGTCTTTCTGTTTGTCAATCTATCTCTGTCTATTTATGTCTGTTTACCCATCTGTCACTCTATCTACCTACCTATCTATCTATCTATCTACCTACCTATCTATCTATCTATCTATCTATCTATCTATCTATCTATCTATCTATCTATCTATCTATCTATCTATCTATCTATCTATCTATCTATCTATCTATCTATCTATCTATCTATCCATCCATCCATCCATCCATCCACCTGTGCTTCCCTCCCTCTCTCCTCCCCTCCATTCATCCATCTACATCTATCTGTCTGCTTGCTCGTCTGTCTAGCTGTGTCTATCCGTTTTTATCCATCTGTACGCCCACCCATCCACCTTTTTTTAATCCTTTCCACTCCCCACTTACAATTTTTACTAATTGCGTGGTTAGTTTCTCTTAGAACAACTGCAGCAGCAGTGTAGTAGTAGTAGTAGTAGTAGTAGTAGACCCGCCACCAATAGTGGTTGTGGTGGTAATAATGGTTGCAATGGTTATGATGATGATGACAAGAATGTTGATATATGTAGTGGTGGTCATGATGATGATGATGACAACTACAGTGATGGTCATAATTATTGTCTTAGTGTTAGTCATGCTAGTTATTATTATTATTATTTAGAAATAGTAATATTAACGTTGATTGATAGTTGTCGATCCATCTGATGCGAATACAACAATAACAACAAGTATAATGTTTCAATCTGATTGACACACGTGAAATTTGAATACTATAATGTTTACTATGCATTCTTAAACGCTTATACCAATACACACACACACACACACACACACACGCACACACGTACATGAAATTTGCTGCTAGCAACAAAAGGGAAAACATCTTTCGTAGGTAAAAAATCAATTATTGCTGGGGCAAAACATAATAATCAATTGGATTGATCTGTTGTATCTGGTGTTTATACCTTCAGCCTTTTATCTTTTCCTTGTTTCAGTCATTAGATTGTGGCCATGCTGGGGCAGTACTTTGAAGAATTTGTAGTTGAGTGAATTGACCCCCCCAGTATTTATTATTTTTTAAGCCTGGTACTTATTCTGTTGATCACTTTTGCTGAACTGCTAAGTTATGGTGATGTAAATACACCAACGCCAGTTGTCAAGCAGTGGTATGGGACAAGACAGACAGACACACACACACGACAGGTTTCCTTTCAGTTTCCCCTCTACCAAATCCATTCAGAAGGTTTTTTGACTATAGTAGAAGACATTTGCCCAAAGTGCCATGCAGTGAGATTGAACCCGGAATCATGTGGTTGGGAAGCAAGCTTCTTACCACACAGCCATGCATGCACCTACTTATATGTATCTATTTATTAATTTTTAACGACACTGCCAGAATCAAGTGTAAAGCAAGGACTACAGCTGAGTAGAATTTGAACACAAAACTGCTAAGTAGTACACAAGTCTTTTCTGTGGCTTCAGAAGTAGCAGCTTAATGCCCTCAAAATCTCACCCAATCTACAAGAACAGGAAAGATACTTCAAATAATGTAGTCCTAGATGCGCAAAAAAAAAGACAAAAGAATGGACAGACCAATCTTTGATCATAGGTCCACCAAATTAGGGGCTGACTTGGAGCTAAACAATATGATATTCACATATAGATATCATAAAGCATCATTGTGTTGTTTAAGTTCAAAAGTATTGATTTTCTCTGTGTAGATAACGAGGAAATAAGACTGGGAGTATTCCCAAAGGCTTAAATGAAAATTGGTGGCCAGAATTGGGAATCAGATCCTGGATGCGGTTCTCTAAAATTGATATGAAGCTTGATGTTTATTTTTAAGGGTACCACAGTAATTGGCAAGTTGTAGTGTTCATGCGTTCTCTGGGAACATTTAATAAAAAAAAAGGCATTTAAAAAGTTAGAAGAAGGAGTTGATTCCATGCATCCATAGATTAGGAACTCAGCATTAGAAGCAGTTAGGGTCCAGCAGGGAATTGAAAGCGTGACGTCGTCGTTGTCATCGTCATCATTAGCATTATCTAATTATTGTGTCATCATCATTATAGAACATTACTGTCATCGTTGCTGCCCTCATCATCATCATCATCAACAACAGCATCATTTGTCATCATCTCTAGAATGGGTGATAGATGAGACAAATGAAATGCAAAACTGCTCCATTTGTTTGTTTGTTTGTTTTGATATTTCCTGACACAAGCCAATGCATGTTCATTTTTATCACGAGGATCCCACCCCATATTCCAAGCCTCACACTTAATACACCCCCCACTGGCTTAGACAACCGTTCACACATCCTTGTTTCATCCTCTCCTTGCTTTTTTTGTGCATGCACACACACACACACACAACTTAAGAACGAGCTATTTATAACATTTATTCTATTGATTATTCTGTATGTGTGTATATGTTTCTATACGTACATGTGTACATACGTCAATGCATTTGTGCTTTATTTTATACACATTCATCTCTACTTTGTGTGTATGCAACCTTGCACATATGTGTGCATGTATATCTATATTTACCATATGTGTTTACATGTGTGTGTCTATGCACACACACACACACACGTATGTATGTATGTATATATATGTGTAAGCAAGTGAGCGAAACGAGCCGGCTGTGTGTAACTACATGTATGTACTTTTCAAAAGTATGTATCTCCACACAATGTGTGTTTGCATATCTGTTATTGTATATGACGTTTCTATGCATTTTCCTGCACGTGAGGGTGTGTATATAGCCTTTGTGAGTGTGTGTGCGAATGTGTTTGTGTCCCTTGACCCCTTGACATCAAGATGTCACACATAGTAAATATATAGATAATAAAAAAAAAGGATTCCAGAAATGGTGGGGTGTAATGGGTAGTGAATGTAGTGGTGGTGGTGGTGGAAATGATGGAAGTGGAGGCAGTGGTGGTGGTGGTGGTGGTGGTGGTGGAAGCAGTGGTGGCTGCAGTGCTTCTTGCTGATGTTGGTAGTGATGGTAGTGGTGGCAGTGGAAACAATGGTGGTGGTAGGAGAAGATATGAAAGAGAAACCAGCCAGACAGAGAAGTAGACCCCCCCACGTCTCACCCCCTCCTCCTTCTCCTCCAACTTCTCTGAATATTTGTTTTGTTTTGTGGCTGTTTTTTTTTTATTAGTTTTTTCTTAATGATGGATTAATGTCTGATGATGGTTGAGAAGCTGTGACTAATAATCATGGGTTGGGTGGTTGGCAGTGAAGAGAAAGAGAGAGAGAGAGAGAGAGAGAGAGAGAGACAGACAGAGGTGGTTGTATGAACTGACTGGGGCAAATCATGAACAACAGCATCAACAACCACAACAATATCCTCTTGCTGTTTCCTTACTGTCGTTCTCCTCATATTAAAACCTTAAACGTTTCTCTTTACCATTCGCTGCCAGGTAAATGGGACAAGGCTGTTTAGTGACGTTTTGCAAGATTTAGCACAGCTGCTTCTCGGTGATGCAATCTGATCTCGCAACTCTTCTCCAACCAGCATCTTTTGCTCTCTCAGCTGTTGTGGTCCCTGGTAATTGTTTTGAATTTAGGACACAAAGATAGTAATTTGCAGGAAGAGAGAGAGAGACACACAGTTGTTAGATTATGTTAACTCCCAGTATTAAACTGGTGTTTTATTTTATTTTATTGACCCCCCCCCCTCTCTCAGAAGGATGAAAAGCAGAGTTCACCTTGGCGAGATTTGAACTCTGTGTGCAGGGAACATAGGATTACATTATGAAAGAGCTAGAACATATCGCATAGGGTTCTTTTTCTGATGCTAAGGCACCACTTTTGTGTGATCCCCAATGATGATGACGATGACAATGACAACAACAATAACAGCTGCCACTACCTTTGCATCACCCCTCGATCACCCCCCCCTCTCGATTCCACCCCCATCACCACCATTTTCACCACATTTCTACTTATTGAATTAAACTGAAACAACTCCTTTTGATATTACCATTATCATCATCATCATTGTTTAACGTCCGCTTTCCATGCTAGCATGGGTTGGACGATTTGACTGAGGACTGGCGAGCCAGAAGGCTGCACCAGGCTTCAATCTGATTTGGCAGAATTTCTACAGCTGGATGCCCTTCCTAATGCCAACCACTCCGAGAGTGTAGTGGGTGCTTTTACGAGGGCCAGTCACACGGTACTGGCAACAGTCTCACTCAAAAGGTGTTTTTTACATGCCACCTGCACGGGAGCCAGTCCAGTGGCACTGGCAACGACCTAGCTTGAATGATTTTTCTAACGTGCCACCAGCACAAGTGCTGGAAGGCAACGCTCGTAACGATTACGCTCAAATGGTGCTATTTACGGGCCACTAGCACACAATCCTAGTGTTATGTTAAGTGTTGTTTAACCCCCAGCCATTCCTGAGCAAAGGAGACCGATGGTTAATGGTATTCCAACCATGACCATCCTGCTATTTTAGGGTTTTCTAAAATTACATTATCCAATCTAGTCGTCTCTTTTTTTAAAAGATCCTAGTGTATGATTTGAGGGGAATCTAGCTGCAGTTTCTTGCAGGTCAAGCAAACACATTGACTTGTGACAAGCTTTGTTGTTTGGCTCCAGGTGAAGCCTGATCAAGCAGACCTGTGATCAAAGACATTCCTGCCTTTTACCTGTGTGCAGGAAAGCTCAGCACCACACAGTCCAAGAAAGGTAGTGTGTGTTTTGAGGGAGGTTTGGTTGTTTCGAATAGGGCAAGTGACCACATAGAGACTCCATTCTTTCTTTGTTAATAAACACAGTTCATCCAAATGGTAACAAAAAAACAAAAAAAAACAAAAATATTTTTTTATTAGATTCTTATAAAGTTGCCAACTGGCAGAATCAGTTGAGTGTCCGATAGATTGCTTTGCTGTAATCTTTCAGCTCTTTGTGCTCCGAGTTCAAATCTCATCAAGGTCAGCTTTACCTTTCATCCTTTCAGAATTGAAAGATAAAATACCAGTCCTGTACTCGGGTCTCTTCTTCTTTCCCTCTATCACTAGTTCTTTCTGTCTGTCTGTCTGTCTGTCTGTCTGTGTATTTCTTGAAGAAATCATCTGAGGCAAAACCTGGAGATGGATGGACGCCATTAGGTCTAAAAATGTCCAAACACATGCCATGTGTCACAACAGAGTTCCTATGACTCCATCAAGTGTTGAGGGTCTGAGGTTAGGCAAGACCCTGTTAAAACCCTCCATACATAACATGCTCACTGTTTTTTGTGCATGCTTTTGAGTTCAATCCTGCTGTAGGGTACCTTGAGCACTGTCTTCTACTATGGCCTTGTGCTGACTCAAAGCCTTGTGAATGGATTTTCATAGATGAAAACTGAAAGAAGCTTATTCCAACATGTGTACATATTTGTGTGTGTATGTGTGTTTGTGGCTTCTTGTGCATAGTTGTAATCGAGGTGAGCATCTCTGTCTTAAAAGCAGTGTTATTTGTTTTCAATCTTCTACGTATGGGGAAATATTACTTTGCTTGGAAACAGGAGAGGGTCGATGATAAGAGGACCCTCTGGCATAGAAAGTCTACTTCAGCAAATTCTGTCTGAACCATTTTACCTGTGCAAGTGGCACCATTACTGATCACTTATCACATTTTCACCATCTGCTTCTTGTCTTTGAAGGTGTACATATTCTCGGTAGTATAGTAGTAAGTATCCCTACATGTCTGTCACTTGGAAGACTGGGGCTTGATTCCCTGCTTTCTTTTCAAGGTGGTGCTCCAGCATGGCTGCAGTCAAATGACTGAAACAAGTAAAAGAAAATGTTACTCTCTTGTTTATGTGCATGGTGCAACTTCTTAATATCAGAACCTATCCTTATGAGTAGATTTGGTTGGTGAAAACTGAAAGAAGTCCATCATACACACACACACACACACACACACACACACACACACACACACACACACATATTCTATAAATAATGGTAATATTTTTTATAAGCTTATAGCTTATAAGCAATCACTGCATTGACTGAAGACAATAGTCTAGTAATGGGGTATATAAGCCCTCGATTTAAAAAAAAAAGGGGGTTTTCTGCATGTATATGGAAAGTTTTAAGCTTATAACTATTATTATTATTATTTACAGAATTGTCACTCGTCACCACTTCTCAATTTATTGCATATATATACACACACACACACACACATACATATATACATACATATATATTTATATATATACATATATGCATATATCTGTGTGTGTGTGTTTGTCCCCCACCACTGCTTGACAACTGGTGTTGGCGTGTTTACGTCCCCCATAACTTAACAGTTCAGCAAAAGGAGACCAATAATATAAGTATCAGGCTTAACCAAATAAAAAAAAAAAAGAAAAGTACCGGAGTTGATTCATTGGACTAAACCATTCTTCAAGCCGGTGCCCCAGCATGGCCACAGTCTAATGACTGAAACAAGTGAAAGATTAAAGATTTAACTCATTTACTATTTACAATTCATTTTTATCAGATCGTTTTATTAATAAATATCTATTTTATAAATAACAAAATATTAAACACTAATATTTTGGATTATCATAGATTATCCTTTCTCGTGGCAGTTATGTAACTTTCCATGTTATAAATGATCATACAAGGTCTTTAAGAATATTTAGGCCCCAAACATGTATTGTACATGAACTTTTGTGATAAGCCTCTTTAGAGTATAAGGCAGAAGGTTACATACATGTTAAAGGGTTTGGAAATGATGGTCACAGTTGCTTAATATGCTCTAACTTTATAGTGAAGTTTCGTTAACTGTCGCATGTCCTAGGCTACTGTTGTTTAGCCACAGGTCAGCCTTGATTGAGCAGACCTGTGGTCAAAAGCATTCCAGCTCTTAATAACCCATTCCCCCCCCCCCAGGTATAATGCATGTAGGACTACATTATTGCATGTGTCTTTCCATTTTCCTTTTTTTTAAGGGAAAGCTTGTAGAATGTGATTTGAAGATTTGGCTGTTATTTCTTGCAGATCTTGCACCCTTGTGTAGGCCGCCTCTTTCGCTTGCCTGTCTGCTCTATCTAATCTAACAAGCTGTATAGCTTTACTAACTGTTTTCAGCTGCAGGGTCCCATATATTCTACCAAGGTACTTTGTTGTAACAACACAACAACATGCATTATTGTTGTTCATCTTTCTGTTAGTAACTCCTCTTTTGAAACTCATTGTTTTTTCGTGAACAGCAGCAGCATTTTGGCAGCAAGCAACTGTCTGTTTCTCCTCCTCCTCCTCCCTCTCACCTCCACCTCTCTCTCTCTCTCTCTCCCCCTCTCTCTCTCCAGCCCACTTGAATCTTGCTATCTCTGCTGCTGGAATTTTAGAGATCACAAACTGACAGCTGACGAGGTCACTGACTCATGTTTGTTTGGTGTGGAGCTGTGACTGAAATAACATTGTTCCACCACACTTATTATTATCATCATTATTATTATTATTATTATTATTGCGTCTTTGGCTGCTACATCCTCTCAGTCTGCATTTACATTTCTTTCATTCATTCTGAAGTTGCAACATTAATTTGTTTACATATTTTACATTGCAGATAACCTATATAGCTTGCCTGTCCTCTTTATCAATGTACTCTGGGGTAGACGTGGGTATAACAGCTACAACGAGGCTGATGAGTTCTTCAAATTATTAAATTTAATATCAAATTTCATAACATTTAATTTAATAAAATTTAATATTGAACATTCTGATTCTGAGAGGACCCTGTTGGGAAATGTTAAGGTCCACCAAGTGGAGAAAGTGGGGTCAGATCCCAGTAAGTTGAATTTGCAATGCAGGTTCAACTTCCATTTGAGCCCCGTAATCCTTACTTGCTCCCAGTGAATTCTGTAACGAGTGGGGTTTGGTTGGAGAAAACAGAAGGGAGGAGAGATCCTCTCAAAATTCAAATGGACTTTGAGAACCCGTTTCTTTTTTAAAAATTTTTTTTGAGGGTGTGAGCCCCTCATCAGACATTCACAAGATTTTTCTGTGGGTCTCTGGGCCTCAGACCCTAGACCCTATTTATTCATTATGACACGGTCAATAATGTGGTGCAGAGAGTTGATTCTATTAGGATGATATAGCTGGGATACATTGTATGAATAGGAAGACATCAAGGATGCCCCAGTGACCTGCATAGGGCTTTGGGAGGCACAACCATGGTAGGTGTAGGCATAGCTGTGTGGTTAAAAGGTTTGCTTCCCAACCACGTGCATGATACCTTGGGCAAGTGTCTTCTACTAATGCCCAGGGTTGATCAAAACCTTATGAGTGAATTGTGTGGACAGAACTTGAAAGGGGTTCATTGTACAACATGTGTGTGTTTGTGTGTTCTGTGTCTTTTTGTCTGGACATCGTGCAATAGTTGTAAATGAGTATTGCTTTCATACAGAGTCCTCCTTGTTTTTAGTCTTCTGTGGAAAACACATCCAGTTGTGGGGAGAAATATTATCTTGCTTGGAAACAGGAAAGAGTTGGCAACAGGAAGGGCAGGTGGCTATAGAAAAAGCACCCAGTGGTGGTGGTGGTGGTAGTGGCGGTGGGGTAGCAGTGAGTATGTTTGTTGGAATGGATGGATGAAAGGCTTTCAACAGTTTCCATCTGCCAAATTTCAATTGTAGAATATTTGCTCCACTGAGGCTGTAGTAGAAGACCCTTGCCCAAAGTATCCTGCAGTGGATTTGAATCCAAAATAATTTGTAAAGCAAATTTCTTAACCAACCAGCTCTACCCTCACTGCTTTTGTAAATGCTGGTAAAATTGATTTCAAATTTAGGCACAAGGCTGGCAATGTTGGAGTAATGGGTCAGTCGATTACATTGACCTCAGTTGCTCAACTTGGTACTTACCTTATTGACCCCAAAAGGATAAAAGGCAAAATTGACCTTGACAAAATTTGAACTCAGAATGTAAAGACAGATGAAATGCTGCTAAGCATTCTGCACGGTGCAGTAATGATTCTGCCAGCTGATTCTGCCTTCAACCGTAGAATTGATGAGTGTTTCATCAACTTGCAGTGCTGAGCTCAGTTGTGGGTTGGATAACTGGGATGTTTATCTTTTGCTCCTGACTCAGTACTGATTCAGCAGATTTATCATCAAAAGCATTGAAGCTGTTACCATTCCATCTTATTTTTATGATATAATAATGTGTCTAGGTTTACATTATCTAATTCTTTTATATGTTTCATTCCAATGACTGTGGCCATGCTGGAGCACCATCCTTCCTTTGTCTCCCCTCATTCTTGTTGAAATACACTGTCTTTGTTTCATTTAATTTTGACAATAATGAAGAATTTATTGAAATAATTTTGTCATTATGAAACTGGTGTTTGGAACATAAATGAACATGAAGTTTTAATGAAAGTTTTTAATTTAGATCACTTTGCAACCAGAAGCTTGTCTCATCAAACCAGAGATGATCTCAAGTGCGTTGGAATCAAATGGGTTAAGAAAATAGAGTATGATTTGAGTGAGATTTGGCTGCTATTTTAGCAAGCAGGGGCAAACATATAGTGACTCTCTTGTTGGTTTTAGTATAGCTTGTTAATATGATTTTGACTCTGCCAAACTGACTTCACCAAAATAATTAGTGTTAACGTATTTAATGGAGTGAGCATAAAAAAAAAAAATCTAATTAGAATTATGTGGTGGGGAAAAAACATCATTAACTCAATAAGAAATATTATTTTAATTATTTCTGTAAATACTTTTACCTCCCCTCCTGATTAATTCTAATTAGATTCTTTCAGAACTCCTTGCTTTAAATATTGTAGCACTAACTTAACTGTTGTTTTTCATGCAGATGAACTCTCTGAGTAACTAAAGTTTCTTGATTAGTTATTTTAACATACTAATTTTTCAAGCTTCTTCGTGTACAGTATTGTACATTTATTTAGTGATTCTCTAATTACTATTCTGGTAAGAACATTGAAATCTATACTGATGAGGTTTAATAAGACTGGGACATGTATGGAGTTATCCCCTGTATTTACCAAACTATTTCTAATTAGATTTTTAATATACTTTTTTAGGGTGGGTTGGGGGAACCTTTCATACCTTAACCACTCATCTCCTGGCATAAAACTATCACACTTTGAAATGGTTTTCTGTGCTGAATAGTAACCTTATTAATGCTGGTGCCATGTAAAAAGCACAGAGTAGACTCTGTAAAGTGGTTTTTGTTAGGAATGGCATCCAGCTGCAGAAACCATGCCAAAGCAGAAATTGGAGCAGAATTGGAGTCCTCAGACACCCGCATTTTAACACCCACTTTTCCATGCATGCATGGGTCAGATGGAGTTTATTGAAGCTGATTTTCTGCAGCTGGATGCCCTTCCTATCACCAACCTTCACCTGTTTCTAAGCAAAGTTCTATTTCCCCATGACCAGACTTGTTTTTGCAGAATATTGGAAATGAATAACACTGCTTGTATGACAGTGATGCTCATTTACAGCCCATTTACAATGTCAAGACAAGGAGACACACACACACACACACACACACACTCATACATATATGGCTGGCCCTTTTCAGTTTCCATCAAAAGAATCTACTCACAAAGCTTTGATTGGCCCATGGCCATAATAGAAGACATTTTCCCATGGTGCCGCATTGTGGGACTGATGCTGAAACCATGAGGATGTGAAGGATATTTGTTTCCTTTCTTACTGATGTGTATGCTGTTAACATGTTTGTACTTTCTGGTATATATGTTGTTTGTGCTTAGTGTGTTTATGATTTCTGTTTGTATTTTCTGAAATGATGCCAAAAACTCTCTATTGAATTGTTTAACGAATGATGAGGGCAAGAAGTTATTTAAATCTTCTAATCGAGGGCAAGAATGGAAAGATCTTGTAGTCAAACGATGTGTATGTCATCAGTGGATTTAGCAGTGAATTTTCTGTTCTTTATAGAATCCGAAATTGGGGATCTGAGTTGATGGGGTTTGGTGGTGCAACGTTGCTTGTAGAAGTTGGACGTGGAGAAAAGGGAGATCAGTGTGATAGATTGTGGCAACTGGATGTCTTTAATGTTGGTCTCTCTTTCCTTACTGTTCTACTAATAAGAGTGAAAGAAACAGTGGAAAGAAACTACGAATAGAACTGGCTGAGATTTATAGAGGAAGGTCATAGTTTCTCTATGAAAAGTAGTGTGAGTAAAATTTTCACACCTGGAAACATCATTGAACAGTGCTTAGGGTTAAATCAACCTTTGAGCATAAACTTCATTAATTTCAAGGAGGCATTTGACAATGTGCATTCGGAGTCACTGTGAACATCTTGTGTGTCCTGAGATTTGGCTGTTATTGCTAGTAAGGTGAATGGCTATGTAGCTTCTTTAGTCATTTGTGTCCATGCTTCTTTGTGTATTCAACACAGCTTTTGTGACTGTTGAGTTCTATTGCAGTCATTATGGATGGAGGTAGATTTACGGCAGATGTTGTTTCATTATGAGATTTTTACACCTGGTTGTCCTAATGTGAGAATGCACCAGTCAGTTGTGATTTAATGTAAAATTAATGAGAATATAACCAAAGATTTTTCCTATAGTAAACATCCAGTGTGATGTTGTGCATAAATGATGTCTTTGTGCAAGAGATTTTTGTGGAAAAGGTCCTGTGTATGATGTGTGTTGCACAAATTTTGGTTTGATGTTTCCATTTTTGCTTCTCACTCACCGAATTATTATTGGTGTTGTTTGTGAAGAAGGTGTGATAGCCTAATGGTTAGGGTTTGGGCTCACAATCATAAGATCATGGGTTTGACTCCTGGACCAGGCAGTGAATTGTGTCCTTGAGTAAAGCACATCATTTCATGTTGCTCCAGTCATTATAGTCGAAAATGAGTAGCAGCCAACTGTCTCCCCCTCCAGCTGTCACACCCTCAATGTTTCACTAGATCAAGGACAGGAGGCCCCAGAGAGTGTCTACATTTGCATTCAACTACAT
>NC_069002.1:37013499-37014346 GCF_001194135.2 Octopus bimaculoides | reverse complement strand
GCTAAAACAAAAGTGAAAGTAAGGCACAAGCCATGAGGTCATACTTGCAAGAGACAGCTCAGCTGTTTGTGCTTCCATCTTTGTTACATTTTTCTTCTCTTTTACTTTGATGCATAAAGAAAAGGGTTTTCTTTTTTTCTTTTTTTTATGTCTCCTTTTGTAATAAGTCCATCTATGTTCTTTGCTCAGTATTGTTCTGAAGCCAGTATGATCATTTAGTAACTTTTCTTTATTATAAACAGTTCTTTCTCCTCTGCATGCACGGTAGCTGTATTCTATCTTCATTCGCCTTTTAGACATAGAGTTTGGAATGCAGTTGTAGTTTTGGGGGCTTCCTTATCTAAGCTCTTCCGGCCTAACTTTGAATTTATTATCTCAAGTGTTTTTTTTTGTCTTATTTTTTAAATGGAATATCAACTATATTTCTGACTGTTATCTTAATTTTGGTATTAAGTTCAAGCTTTAAAAGTTTCTGTTCAAATGTTTTCATTTCTCTAAGTCACGTTACATCCTTTTCCTCTGCTCATTAGTTTTTGATTGGGGTATTCCTGTTTTATATCTATCTTCAACTAATGACTTTTAATATGCCCCTCTCATCTGCATTTGGCACATTTATTGTCTCGTATTCATTTTACTATCTTTGCTGAATAGAAACAACAACAATTTTTTCTTGTAAGTTCTCCAGCTGGGTCTTGTGCCTTGTCAAAAAGCTTGCTTCCCAACCATGGGATTTTGAGTTCTGTCTTCAGCACAATACTTTAAAAGCAAGTGGCTTCAATTTTAGTCTTGTGCCGACCAAAGACTTGTGAGTCAATTTGGTAAATGAAAATTAAAAGAACTGTGTTTG
>NC_069002.1:37009312-37013265 GCF_001194135.2 Octopus bimaculoides | reverse complement strand
TATATATATATATATATATATATATATATATATTTAGATATATACATATAGAATATATATGTATATAAAAATATGTATGCATACATGCGTGTGTGCGCATGCATGCACACTGCCTGTATGTATATTGAGACATTGGGTTCAGCTGATTAATTACCAAACTCAGGGCTAAGCAGAAAAATAATAAACATAGTGAGTCACGCTGAAAAATCTTGCTTCTTTTGAGGATAGGTTTTTGTCTGTAATATTTCATCTTTATTTTTTGTCTGTAATATTTCATCTTTATTTTCTGATATAATAATTGCTCTCCATTTTGTCTTGTGAGAGTTGATGGACAGATTTAATACCTGGATGCCTTTGCTGTCTTTATTATCCAAGAGATTGGTAGGCTGTTGAAGGCATTTTGATAATCAAACTGTGATCTGCTCAAGTTTTCTTCTTCCCTTTTTCTTTAGTATCTGCCTGGTTGCTTGATGTCATTGAAGCTAATGGTGCTACAAGATTTTTGCTTCTGCCGTGCTGACCAAACACCCTACTTTCTCATTCCACTCTCCAAGCCCAAATCTTCCCACATATTGTTCACTTGTCCCTTGTCCACTTCCCATTGAAGTCTCCCGTTACTGTGGTGTACGGGGATTTGATGGTTAGCACTTGTTTCAGCTCACCATAAAAATCTTCCACCACATTGTTGTCGGTGGGAGTGTCAACCTCAATGACCCTTCAAGGTCAACTTTCTGGAGAGTCCTACATTTGGCACTCTTATTCTGGATGATACAGGCTGGCAGCAGGCACTCTTATTCCTTGTTGACAATGAACCCAACACCTCTGATTGCTCGAGGACCTTCTGCATGTCCCACTCTCACAACACTTCTGTCCTTCCATTTTGCATTTGACTCTCATTTCTCTGATGCATTTCACAGAGTCCCAACATATTGCACTTAATCTTACTCTTCTCCTCCACCAGATTGTTCAGTCTGGTCCCCTTTGCCAAAGGCCTTCATTTGTAGGTACATATGGCAATGCTCTCTGCAAGTGAAGAATGGGTGACAACAAAGAGAGAGAGGAACAGCAGTGAATAATGGCACAAAGAGCTATGAAAAAGTTCACTGTATCTTGGGCCTTCTTTGACCACTTGAAGCCAACCAAAGCTTTGTGAGTGGATTTGATAGATGGCAACTATGTGTGTGTGTGTGGATTTGTGCATGTTTGTATCTTATTGTTTTGATATCACATGATAGCTGTAAACACGTGTCATCAGGCAGATGGTATCATTAGTTTTCAGTCTTCTGTGAAAACATGTCTAGCCATTGGGGAATATTACCCAGCTTGAGGACAGCTGAGGGTTGGCTACAGGAAGGACATCTGGCCATGCAAAATCTACCTCAATGAATTTTCATCTGCTCCTCCACAAGCATGGAAAAGTGGATGTTGAAATGATAAGACACATGCACACACACACACATTTGTGCACCACACACACACACTTAGAGACTGTTATATAACACTATTCGTTCAACCTTCTTTCTTGTGTCTACATGTAACACTTGTATTCTCCCTTTTCTTCCTTTGTTCTTTCGTGTTGTATGCAACTAGACTATGTTATGTTGGTGTATAAGCTCACTGGCTGTGGGAGACATTTTGGTAGTAGTTACCAAGTTAAGGGTGTGGCCTTCTGTCAGCCATCACCCTGCAAGATGTAAGGATCACAGTTTTTGCTGGGGTATTAGACGACCCTTTAATTTATGAAGGACTTTTTAGGGTTAAAAGATTGTTATATGTCATAAATGTTCAGTAGATCCCTTCCTTCTTTATAATTCTTTCTATTCTTTATTCTCTTTCATTTTTCTTTCTTTCTTTTTATACTTATGCATTTTTCTTCACTCTCTCTCTCTCTCTCTCTGTCATTTTTCTTTTCACTTCTCTCTCCTAATCTGTTTCTTTCTCTTGATTTTTCTTTCATTCACTCTCCTCTTTCCTTCCATATAATTTAAGTTGTGATTTCATTGTCGGGCTATGTTATTTATTTGTGCACCTTTAGGCTTGGATGAGTCCTGGTTCCTGGTCTAGACTGGAGTTAATAGACTTATTAGTTGCAGTGTGCATGTGTGTGTGTGTGTCACATGGGAACAAATAGCAATGCAGGTGACAGGATGACATTTGTCTCCAGCGAACCATTGAAGAGAATTTAAAGTTTTTCAATATCCACAGTTGCTTGTTTTCCTCTCAGTCTTCAGTATATCACTCCTACACACTTTTCACATGCTGCATACCTACAAACTACATACACACATAAAACAATGTACAGATACTGGCAATCTCGACATGCTAAGGGAACAGTCTGTTACTATAGCAAACTTCAATTCACTGTCTCTACTACTACATGTTTAATCACTGCTAAACATGCAAGCGTATCTACAATATCTCAGAACTCAAACAGCAGCATATCAAGAACACTATCCCTCATACAAGCTAATAAAGTTTTACATTTTCATGTTGAAATATGTATTTATTTTAGAAATCCTTTTAATGGAGTCTCACTTTGGTGTCTTTTAGTTTTACATAAATACTTTTTATTCTTTTACTTGTTTCAGTCATATGACATGCAGCCATGCCTTAAAGGGCTTCAGTTGAAGAAATCAACTCCAGGACTTATCCTTTGTAAGCCTAGTATTTATTCCATCAGTATCTTTTGCCAAACTGCTAAGTTACAGGGATGTAAACGTACCAACATCAGTTGTAAAGCAGTGATGGGGAGGGGACAAACACAGACACAGAGACACAGTTTTTTATAACATGATGTTGCAGGGAGATTTTCTCTTTTTATTTTCCATTTTTTTTTGTCAAAGTTCAACACGTGCAGGTGTGGCTGTGTGGTAAAAAAAAGTTTGCTTCCTAACCACATGGTTCTAGGTTCAGTCCCACTGCATGGCATTTTGGCTAAGTGTCTTCTACTATAGTTACAAGCCAACTAAATCCTTGTGAGTGGATTTGGTAGATGGAAACTAAAAAACGTCGATCAGGTATGTGAGTGTGTGTGTTTGTCCCCTGCAGCTACTTGACAATTGGTGTTGGTTTGTTTATGTCTTCATAACTTAGCAGTCCAGTTAAAGAGACCAATGGAATAAGTACCAGACTTTAAAATAAAATACTGGGGTCAATTGAATGAAATCCCTTTAGGGTGGTGTCCCAGTGACTAAAACAGGTAAAAGATAAAAAATAAAAGATGAGTCTGGTAATACTGTCTGAACAAAAACAGGATAATCACAGCTAGGAATCTTTCATGGATTGGCCATAAGCTGGACTTTGGAACATAACTGAGCAAAGAAATTTTCTTCCATAAAAATTATGATGAAAAGTTTAAAATTATGGGTATTTATGGGTACATAGGCACCTTCCAGTAGCAGCATACACATAATCTTTCCTTTCAACTCTCCCTCTCTATTCTATGGACCAAAATTCAGCATTTAAGCCAATTCCTCCCCCCCCCCCGCCTCCGTCCATTCTTCTTCTTAGGATGTTCTGGAACACAAAAACTTCACGACTCACAAAATCAGTTGAATATGAATGCTTTAAAACTGAAGGTGATTTCAAATGGATTCATATCAAAAATAATTTAAGAGGTATTTATGTTTCCACTGTGCTACCCTGCTATATCGAGTACAGCTTCTTATCATCTCTGGAACCCTTATCAGGCTGTCAGTTTCTGTTTATCTTGTGTAACATGGAATGTGGAACAAAGTCCCACTTCTGTCTTCATTGACTTTGTGTTGGCTGATTGTTGTTGGTGCCGATGGTGGTGGTGGTGGTGGTGGTAGTATTCACTGTGATGATGGTGATTATGGTAGTAGTAATGGTGGTGGTGTTGATGGTGACAGTGGTTGTAGTTATGATGGTAGTAGTAGTGTGTTGGTGGTGATGGAGAAGATAGTGGTAGTGATGATGATGATGATGATGAT
>NC_069002.1:37006959-37009302 GCF_001194135.2 Octopus bimaculoides | reverse complement strand
GTCAGTTTCTGTTTATCTTGTGTAACATGGAATGTGGAACAAAGTCCCACTTCTGTCTTCATTGACTTTGTGTTGGCTGATTGTTGTTGGTGCCGATGGTGGTGGTGGTGGTGGTGGTAGTATTCACTGTGATGATGGTGATTATGGTAGTAGTAATGGTGGTGGTGTTGATGGTGACAGTGGTTGTAGTTATGATGGTAGTAGTAGTGTGTTGGTGGTGATGGAGAAGATAGTGGTAGTGATGATGATGATGATGATGATGATGATGATGATGATGATGATGTTGGTATTTGTAAAATGGCAGTGACACTAATGATGTTTTCTTGTTGAAGAAAATTATCTCAGCAGTTTATCACATATATTTGTTTTATTTGAGTGAGATACATGGATGTAAAAGCTAGAATCATCATCATCATCATTTAACATCCATGTTGCATGCTGGCATGGGTTGGATGGTTTAACAAGACCCGATGGTTTCTAAGGACGCCCGTCCTAATGCCAAGAATGCCCTTCCTAACACCATTGATGCCCTTTCTAATGTCAAGCGTGCCCTTCTTAATAATGCCAATGAATACTGGTTCCAGATTTTGGCACTAGGCCTGCAATACTGGGGAGGGGGTAAGTGCTCAACTGGTATTTATTTTATCGACCCTGAAAGGATGAAAGTTGACCACAGTAGAATTTGAGTGCAGAATGTAGATGGCTGAAATGCCATGAAGCATTATGCCTGGCATGCTAATGAATCTTCCAGCTCATTTGCCTTAACACCAATAAATGTAAAAAGCTAAACAATTACACAGACACACACACACATTCAATGTGTGTGTGTGTATATACACACTTTTCTGGTACATAATGGAAGACTTGCAGTGAATTTGAACTCAAGACATGAATTTGTACTCATCCCACCTATAAAATGAAAACCACATATTTTAGAATATTAAGGCAATATAACTGAGGCAGAAGGGTCAGTGCATCTTTCTTTGAATTAACAGACTTTGTTCTCTTATTCCATTCAAGCAGAACTTCCAGGGTCTAGTTAAGGGATGGAAGACCCTGATTCCAAACCTTCACTGTCTTGTGGCCAAACCCAGGCTTCAAGAGTAAACTCTAAGGGAAAAAACAGGACTCAGAGGTCCAAAGACAGGTCAACGTCGTTCACAACCTTTTTCTAATGATGCCAAATTGTAAGGGCTGCACTTTTCCTTCAGATCCATTAGTGACGTGGAGAAGTGGGGGATACACTGCATGGTCTCCTGTACCATGCTCCCCTTAGATCATATCAAACACACTATATTGGGAATCTAGAACTGGACAGCACTGGGACAGACCACAAGCTTGGATTATGTAGCAAGGGCTGCTATTCATGCATTGGACTATTCAGCCGTAGACAATGCTGTTCCAGTGAGGTAGACGGCTAGGATCTTCATCCATGGCTGTTAATGACAGACAGAGACTCCTAATATTTCATATGCATAGCTGATCTCTTCCTCTGTGGAGTGTTAACAGGCTACAAATAATCAGGTGGCTCAATAGAATGTTTAATATTTTATTGATATTTAGGGTGGGGAGCTGGGAGACAAATGCTTAGCGGCATTCCATCCATCTTTACTTTCTGAGTTCAGATTCTGCCAGGGTCGACTTTGCCCGTCATCCTTTTCGGGTCAATGAAATAAGTACCAGTTGTGTACTGAGGTCAATGTTATCAATATACCCCCTCCCCCAAATCTGCTGGCCTTGTGTTAAAATTTGAAGCCAATATTTTATTGATATTTTGCAGAATATCAATCATAATTTTATTCATATTAATAAATATATTCATATTTGATATATTACCACCATCATCATCACTATCCACAAAGCTTAGATCACTTGGCCCTCTTCTTAACAGATGCTCAATCCAGATATATGGAAGTCAGTAGTCAATCGAATCAAAGTATATTAATGTAGTAAATGACATATATTCCAAGCATTTATCGCTTGTTTTATATATATATATATATCAAGGTCAGGTCTTATTTTTAGCTCTCTGTGCTAAATTGTCATGTAAAGTATGTCAGGAGAAAAGGAAAACAAGCAACAAAACCAGCAACAAATATCAGATTGGATATATTGTTGTTGTATGTAGAGATGAGGAGAGAGAGAGAGAGAGAGAGAGAGAGAGTGGCTTGTTGCTGAAAGGTTGTATGTTATCAAAAGATATTGAGTTCAAATTCATAATCTCTTTTAATATATCATGCTACTTGATAATAAATAAAGCTTGATATAGAATATATATATATGTATAATCTCTCTCTCTCTCTCTCTCTCTCTCTCAATATATATATATATAAATATATATAT
>NC_069002.1:37000240-37006847 GCF_001194135.2 Octopus bimaculoides | reverse complement strand
TATATATATATATATATATATATATATTATCGTGTTTCGGGATGTTTTTTTTTTAGTATTTTTGGCAAAAAAATGACTATCCTGAAATAAAATATATATTTCAACACACGGTTTCTCATCAGGAATCTTGAAACACAAATCTATAAACATAATATATATATATGTGTGTGTGTAAGATATATAAGATATATACTTATATATCTTATATATAATATATATAATTATTAATTTTGCCTATACAGCTTTTCCACTCATGGTCACTAACGTTATCATATTTGGGAATAATAATGTTCTCTTATATTTATATATATATATATATATATATATATATATATATGTGTGTGTGTGTGTGTGTGTGTGTAGAATATGAAGGGTTTAGTTCACTTGTGATCCAAACGAATAGGTATGCTGGGGAAGTGCTATAGTAGGTCCATCTTTAGGTTCCAAGATCACTGCTAAGACTGGATCTAGAGATTCGTGCTATGGTTCCATTTTATATTATATTATAGGAAAAATCAAAACCAAGGCAGAACAAGTATCTCCAGTCATTTATAATAATTTAATTTGAAGTCTTACATCCATTTCTGGGATAACCCAAGTGGTAGGTTAACATTGTCAATTTACCACTTGCGTTATCCCAGATGAGTAGTGTTGAATAGGTGGCGGTGGGGTGGAATAATTCATTGAATCAACTGAATTAAGTTTTACTTCATGGATGTAGCTTTTTCCACTCTGATTCATTAGCTTTGCTAAAATCATTAGGGTTAATCATCATATCAACAGGTATTTCTGATTACAAAAGAGGGAAATATTTGTCCAAGTCTTGCTTTTTCCCGGGAAAGACAGCAAGGTGACAAAATAATTAGAGCATCAGAAAAATGCCCTGCAATATTTCATCTCAGTCTTTACATTTTGAACTCAGATCTCACCAAGGTCAATTTTGCTTTTCGTGTTAAACTAATGATTGGTTAGTCGGGTCAATGATATTGGGTAATCGTCTTCCCTTTAAAATTGCCGGCCTTGTACCAAAATAATAAACCTTTATTTTGCTGTTTGCATTTTTATTTTTCAATTGCGAATAGATGGAATGTAATTTCGTTGCATAAAGTAAATAAAAATAATGATTAATTGATATATTGATTTGTTAATTGGTTCTGTGTGTGTTAAAACCTATTCTCAGTAATTAAGATACCAAAGTGCTTACTAAACGTTATTGACAACGAAGGCTTTTTTTCTTTCTTCTTTTTTTTTTATATTTTGTTTTTAGTTTTTTCTTTTTTTTCTTTCTGTGTAAAGTTTGTATGACGTGATGTATTAAGAAGTGTGGCAGCAAGACATGGCTATTGACTATAGAAGATTCCAGTGAGAAAAGAGTTAAGTATTCTCCGTTGGATGTGCCAAGTAATTAGCATGAAAGGCAGAATGCAAATGCACCAAGAAAGCAGTTAGGCAGAAAAGTCATCTGCAATATGTGTAGGAATAGCAGCTGCACATTGGTAATGAACATGTGATGTGAATGGATATGCATACTAGGTGTAAAACAGTGACATATGTTGACAGTAGAAGATGTGAGATGGCTAAGGAAAATATGGTGAAAATAAGTGTTGAAGTCTGTCTTTTGAGATATTTGACCCCCACAGACAAGTTGCCAAAAAGATTGAGAGGATTAGAAGCATCTACTTGGTTTAAGTGCATGCAATTGCACACATGTGCACATACAGATATGCACATGCCCCTCCCACAGCCCACATTTTTGTTCCTGTTGTTTTGAGTGTGAGTTGAGCAGAATAAGGTGCTGCACACCAATGCAGTACAGACCCAGCTAAACCATGTCTGGAGTGAAAAATAGGCAACAATTGATATGATGCTAGAGGCGTTGGGGATGGCGATGATGATGATGATGATGATGATAGGAGTGATAATGGTGGTAGGGATGAAGATGATAATGATGATTGTGTATGTTTCTGTGTGTGTGTGAGAATCACAACAAGAATGGTAAGCAGCTGATCAATACTCCTTTACCTGGCTTTCCTTGTGAGAAAATTTTTTTTCATCTCACCAATGGAAGCTAACGAGACCTTTGATTAATAATTAAAGCCAAGTGGAGTGACAGGACAGTTGACTGTTCCCAGACTGTCTTTATTGAATATTTTATTTTCTATATCTTCATTGTGAATTCGTAGAAACACTAGGACTAACTTCATTGTATTCTTCCTATGGATAGTACAATTGTATTGAGGCATGATTCAAGGAATCAAAGTCCTCTTCTAAAAATTATCAACCTTGTTCATCATCATCATTTTATGTTCATCTGGGTTGAAGAGGTTGTTATTTATTGAGTGACCTCCCCTTGGGAGCTACTGCTCCTAACACTAAGTATTCATTATGTCATTTGGCTTCTTAATGCCGACCATTTTACAGAGTGTACTAGGTGCATTGTGTGTTTTCTTGTGGCACTAAAGAGGTTGGATAGGCCATAATAAAGCAAGAATAGTGGGACCTCCTAACCCTATGTTCTCTCTGCTCATTTAACCAGCCATTGTAAGTGTGAACGGTGGGTGTAGAAGATTGTGTGCTTTGTAAATGTAAATATGGGAAGGGAATGATGAAGACAGAAAGGCTTGAACAGGGGTAAAAAGAATGAATATAAAACCAACAATTCCACAGTGACTCCAGTGATGATCTGAAGCTCCTCATGGACCCGTGTTGTTAGTTTGTCAGATCCAGTTTTTTCCCATTGGAAATATATGAGATATAATTCTATTTCATAACATCCATAATTTTACTTTGGCTAGCAATTTGGTTTATTCTCATTCTATGTATATGGACAGATGCAATATAAATAACTCAAATATATAGACTGAAAGCTAACATAAGTATTACCATGTATCTTGGTAGACATCCTCTGGTATTTTCTAAGTAGAGCAACAGCCATCAACTATTTTTCAATCTAAACCAGTGTTTCTCAACCATTTTTTTTAACCTCTGGACTCCTTTGATTCCTATTTTATTCAGATGGACCCTGGGGCATTTTTGCTTTCAGAGTGTCGAGCGAAGCATAAGGAGTAGAGCTGGAGAACCTCGTCCCCAAAATGGACCAACAGAAAAATCCAACGGGTTGAGATTGGGGCTTCTTAAGGGCCATATCTTGCCTATGAATGACGGAATGTTTTTCTGAGTCCAGTGTTGTGTCTTTTTGGAACTGGGGGGTGGTGCCTAGTCCTATTGGAGGCTCTGAGGTGCGCCTTGAAAGTGCTCATTCGTCCATGGAAGTAGTTCAGCTTCCAGAATGTCGCTAATGTATCACTGGGTGTTAATTTTAACACCCAGGGGCACAAAAACAAGGGGAGACCTTCCAGTGGCTGTCACAGCTGCCCAAACCATAAGTGACAGGGAATTTTGATGTCAATTTAAGAGCCGACCCTCGATGGAGCCAGATACACTCCAAAGTTGGTCATTCCGGTGGTTTACTGTCTGTTCACTGTCAAATTTCTTTTCATCGATGCAGGATAAGACAACATCTCTCCAGTTTCATGGCCTTATAAACTTGTGTGAGCTCATGACAGCAGACCATCTTGTAAGGATGGATCCTGAGATCCTCTTTCAGCACTTGATACACTGATGTTTTGCTTATTTTTGCTGTGGCAGCCAGTTTTCTGACAGAATGACGAGGATTTCACCATATCTTTTCTCTGGTACTTTTGTTAAGCTGAGGGGTCCACACACTTCTTTTTCAGTCACATCCAGTTCAGTCACTGGTGGAACCAGTCTCTTGAAATTTCTTGACAATTTTCCAGACTGTTCTGTTAATCTTAAGCTTTTTGCTAAAACTGTATTACTTTCACCTCCTTTGTGGAAGATTATAATTATGTTTCAGTCTATAGCCATTATCTAATTTATAAATCTGAATTTATTTAGTCTGAAACAAAAAGAAGACACACTAAACTTTTATAATGATGTATAATTTTTGTATCTTATTTCATTTATTGATAGTTATTAAAGCCTTAATTTTGGAACATTTTGTGTGTGTGTGTGTGTGTGTATATATATATATATATATATATATATATATATATGACGAGCAAGGTTTTACTTTGTTTTGTCACTCAAGAAAACTGGGGAAAGCAGTGAGTTCTGTGCCTTGCACTCAGTACATTGTATGGTCAACATAAGATTTGAATTTATAAACCTTGTAGACCATTGAACCTTAAATCACCTTGTAATATTTAGTTATGCTCAAATCTTGCTGGAAATCAACCTTTCCTTTCATCTTTGTAAAAGGTCAATGAAGTATCAATCATTTAGAAATCAATTTAATTGATTATTACTCCCTCCCCACAAATTTGAAACTTGTTAGATTTCATTATTATAAAATAACTATCACAACTCTTGTAGCTGTGTATCATATTTCACTGATACACCTGCTGATATTCTTAATAGAAGCCTAAACTTAGTTCCCTTCAAGTGGGGCCTGTCGGCGGGGTGTTCAGTCAGTACATTAATCTAGTATCCCGGAGAACCATGGAGGAGCCCATGAATACATTGCTCCCTAAAAAAGAGGAAAAAACAAAAATTCAGTCCTTTGAATTTTGCAAGGCCCCTCTCACTCCCCAAATCTGAAAGCAGTTTTATTCTACTTTGCCAAATTTCTCTTTGAGGTCACTCACTGTCAAGTTGGGAAATTTCAAGATACATACCATCTTTGAGGTGTTACTTGTATCAGTTCCAGCTAAAAACTTTGTTTTGTGACAAGGAACAGCAACCTTCAGCTCGGGACAAATTCACAATTAGGACTTAAGCCATTTGAAGTTATTTAAATGGCCAAATCCTTGGTTCTGTACAACTCAGTTAGCTACTTCTTTTAACTACTGGTCCATACTTGAAACCGGTTCCACCACTCTTCTTCATCTCATTTTAAATTGCTGTTCCATTTCTGGTGAGTTTTACTAATTAACAGAATTTATTATTATTCTCATCCCACTCGATTCCCTGTCCTTTTCTCGTAATTTCTTTAACTTCTGTTATGTAGTAGAGATACTCAGACTTCAACTTCAAAGTTCAAGAAATACACTTCTTCCCACATAACTATCCAAGTTAAGTTGAAGATGCCGGGTCTCAACAAAACTGAGCTGTCAACAGAATTATTGCATTCTTGACATCCATACATATACCCACAATCCTTAATTCCTTTCTCTATTAATCTTCTACTTCACTACCCTAACCTTTTACTATGCACTGTCTTTCTCAACTTCTGCTTTTTACTTCCTAACTCTGAAACCAAACGTTCTTTCCAAAACTTCGCTTCACCTACTTCAAAAGACTCAAAAATCTACACGATCTTTTAGCCAGGGTCTCGTTTGTTTCCAGCCCTATCCTGCTCGTAATCTCCAAATAATCTCACCGTAGTACTTTATACGTCCCTTTTATCTCCTCCATCGCAATCGTAATGTCTCAAAATCCCAGTTTCACGTCATTGACAACGTTGAACTTCATCACTACCAACTCCATTTACGACGTCACACAAGTCCTATAATACTCCTGGTATAGATGCAATCGTATTGTCTGAGTGCCATATTGTCAACATTTCTCATGAAAGAGATGTTGACAGTAAGGCTATCTCCAGACCCGTCGTTTAGTATTCCAGCTCGTCATGCTTACTCTACAGAGTAACCCATCTGCTTGTGGTATCACCTTACACCACAGTTCTTCTCACACTCACAAACACAAGTATGTCATCTTTTGTACCTGGATAAAAAAGTTTTCTCTGACCTAATACTCACCCTTCTCCTCAACCCTTTTCAAGTCCCGCTGTTGGTTCTTACCCTCAAGCGTTTGTTTGCCTGTCTACATGTGAATGCACATTCAAAAGTTTCTATGTAATTTTCTTTTAATCATCGTACACCCACGTTGTTCTTTCTTTTAAAAATAAAGCATTTAAACCTACAGTCCTCCCCTCTCTATTTTCATCTTATCTTTTTCCTTTCTCTAACCATCTTTCCATCAATTGTCTACGTGCTTTTGGCATGTTGTATGTGTGTATGGACTATATTGCATGTATATTAGTGTGTCATTGGCTGTGCCTTTTACCAACGTTAACTACTTACTGGTTCATAATCCCTTTAACTATTCATTCTCTCCGCACACGTATGTGTATAATATATATGTGCGTGTGTTGTATAGATGAAAATCTGATACATCTTTTTTTACTTTCCTCCTCCTATTATTCTCTGCCTAGTTACTTAGGTCATTGACCGACCACATGCTTAATGTATGGTTATCTCCCCTTCCTCCAACTCTCTTCTTTTTTTCTTCTCCCACTCCTCCTCCTCTCTCTCTCTTTGCAGTTTTCTCACATCGCACTCTCCATCTCATTACTGTTCTCGTCGTAGTTAGACATCCGTTTTTTCCCCCCTGCTGCTACAGTTTGGACTTGTCTGTTTCAAAACAGAATTTTGTCACCGAAATGTGTGGGTGTACACACACACACACACACACATATATATTTATATCTTTTGCTTATTTCAGTAATTTGACTGCGGCGATGCTGGGGCATCGTCCTGAAGAATTTGTCAATATATATATATATATATATATATATATATATATA
>NC_069002.1:36969306-36999940 GCF_001194135.2 Octopus bimaculoides | reverse complement strand
AACCCTTTTATGGACGGGAAACCTAAGGTATTTCCATAAACCGGCTTTCCCCCCTTTTTAATATATACTGCTCTACATCTTAGAGTAAGCTTCTTTCGGATTTATGTTTTCTAGAAACGATATATATATAGGCGTAGGAGTGGCTGTGTAGTCAAGAAGCTTGCTTACCAACCACATGGTTCCTGGTTCAGTCCCACTGCGTGGCAACTTGGGCAAGTGTTTTCTACTTTCGCCTCGGGCCGACCAAAGCCTTGTGAGTGGATTTGGTAGACGGAAACTGAAAGAAGCCCGTCGTATATTTATATATATGTGTGTGTATGTTTGTGTGTCTGTGTTTGTCCCCCAACATCGCTTGACAAAGTTATGGGGTTGAGAAGTGTATTGTCTTGTTATTGTGTCTTTGATCTCTCTACGTGACACTTTGGGATAATCGTGTGTGTGTATACATCTGTAAGTATATGTATGTCTATGGATGTGTGTGTGTGTAATATAATATAATATAGGTAGAATAAAATCAAGCTGTGTCCTCTTGAAGCACATCTGCTTATTCCAGTATTACAATCCTGTATGTAGTTGGTGTCGTATTGATGTAAGGTATATATTAAAGTTGAACGTTCTGGAAATAATGTTTTACAGAGTTTATTATATGACAAAGCAGGAAGTTGGAAAATTTTTTTGGTATTATTTATGCACCATTACACATTTCATTTGCTAACAGGAATCACAAAGTTGTACATGTTGAATAAACATGCAAGGAATTCCCTATTAGAAACTCTTCAGACAGAGAATCAACGATGTTATTAGATGTATTATTTGATTCTCTGAAGAACCCCCCCTCTCTCTCTCTCCATATATATATATCAAAAGGATGTGTTATAATACTATTCCATAGCCATAGCAACAATCCAGTAATACTAATCCACACATACAAAAACAGCCATACCAACAATCCAACTACCTCAATCATCAGCTTCCCCCACGGATATCATTATGGTTTCGACACCTGGGCAGTACCATTCAATCCAGCGGTGTCAACAGCGCTAAAATAAGTCTTGCTTGGGAACAAACAAACCAAAGAAACCACAACTTTCAAACACATTTACCCAATCTACAACCGTATTGATAAATAAATTCCATAAGTAAATTACGACCACTCCTTAATATGTAACTAAACAGCGACGACTCTATTAAGTCATAAAAAATTATAATCCCTACCGTCTTTCGTTGTGTAATATAAAAGTAAAGCTTAATAACCACATTATTTCAATCAATCGATATGTAGGCAGGATTAAGCACTAACTTTACTAGAACTACAACGAGAGACATTTAAACCAATGTACATTGTATCAGTATTAATAGTAAACTGCAATTATTAAATTATATGCTAAATTGCGATCCATCTTTAAGAACCTATAAAAAATAATCCCACCGGTCTTCCATAGACACTAGTCGAACATTATAAAATTATTTCCAAAACAAAACACGATTGAAATTAATTTAATATTTTTATGAGTGAAATGCATTATTTCATCATTGAAAAGTTAATAGTAAAACACTACATTCTCTTTAATATATCACCACTACAAGTTATAATATTAAATTATCAGTGACTAATATACACTTGAATTTCATTAAATAGGAACTAATAAAAAGTACTTGTAATAAACTGATACTATAAACTTTGCTCTACTAAAGTAAGCACATAAATGTGAAACAAGATGGGGAAAAAACAGTACTCGAATACTGGAGGTAGAGTTATAGCTTTATTAATATTATTAAAGTTGCAAAAACATCACAAAGAACTGCTACTCAGAGTTTCACGTTCCTGTTCGTCGTACACTCTAAACTGTCCGACAAACCGGAACGTGGAACTCTTGAGTAACAGATTTTGGTGATGTCTTTACAGCTTTAATAATAATAAAGTGTGTGTGTGTATGTATATATGTATATGTGTATATATATATATATATATATATATATATATATATATATATATATATATATATATATATATATATATATATATATATATATATGTGTGTGTGTAAATATATATATATATATATATATATATATGTGTATGTGTGTGTGTGTGTGTATATATATATATATCATCATTTGGCGTCTGTCCAAGCTGGCACGGGTCGGACGACCAGACCCCAGTCTGATTTGGTATGGTTTCTATGGCAGGATGCCCTTACATCAACCACTCCGAGAGTGTAATGGGTGCTTTTAGATGACACCCTTATCTGTTGTGAAAGGACGTGATGCTAGACAAAGGAGAGAACCATCTACATTCCCAATAGCTGTATGGAATGTTAATCAGTGTATTCTTCAAGATCTTCCCAGAACAAATAATGCTGCGGAGGGGTTTCTTTCTGCGATGAGGCGTTCGGCAGGTGGATCACGTTTGGATGTTTGGGGAAAAAACGGAAGGAAGGGGAAAAGTTCGTTCAAAGCAAAATGACTCAAATTCTTCAAAGAGACTCATCAAATTCATGTCAATCCTCTGTCTCTTAGCAAGGTATTATTTCCTTTGGCCATGGGCTTCTTTCAGTTTTCATCTTTCAAATCCTCTCACACAACTTCGATTGGGCCCAGCTCTATATTAGAAAATACTTGCTCATAAGGGCCATGCAAGTGGGACTGAATCTGAAACCATGTAGTTGGGAAGCAGACTTCATAATGATGCAGCCATGCTTGACCCCCCCTCTTTCTCACTCTGTCTCTTGTTTTCTTTATATGTATGTTTATACAGATGTATGTATGCATGCATGCCTGGTGTTTGTATTTCTTTGTAGTATTCAAGTTCATAGAAGGGAGATAACTTTGCTCAGCTAACTCATTTGATAAACATATTTCAATAAAATTAGTACAAGTGTCAGTAGTAGTAATTGATTAAAACCCTTGAAACTGGTGCTCCAGCAGGGCTGCACTCTTATGACCAAGACCAATAAAATGTATGCGTATATCAGTGCAGATTAAAATGTTTGCTTCACAATCTTTTACTTCTGTTTGATTCCATTATGGGGGCAACCCCTGAGGTTGTCTTTAACCATCTCTCTTGAACCAACCAGTAACTTATAAGTGAAATTTGGTGGACAGAAATTTTGCCAGTGTCAAAGACTCAAATTGCTGAAGTATAGAATAAACTCCCCACATCAGTTGTTAGCTGTTCGGGCACTCCAGCCCTCCAGAAATTCGTCTGATGTTCCTTTTTGTTTTTTCTTTAGCATGACTCCTTTACTGTTCATTTCCTGCTTTTTTGTGCATCCTTCTATGTACTGCGCATACACTTTTGGCTACCTTTTTCTGATGAGCTGTAGTGCACCTGAGCACTGTACATAATAAAAGCGTATAGACTCCCTTCAGTCAGAAATGTCCATGGGATAGCACCTAGAAAATTTCGCTTTGAGGCACAAATCTGGGTAAGATTGTCTTATGGAAGACCAGCAGTCATCCATGCATACCAGTCCCCCCTCTCCATGCCACTGATTTTATCCAAAGGAAAGACAAAGGGGCCAATACACCTTGGTACCAGTCATTTCTCACAACTCATTTCTACAGCTGAGTGAACTGGAGCAGCATGAAATAAAGTGTCTTGCTCAAGAACACAACACACAGCCTGGTCCAGGAATCGAACTCACTACCTCATGATTGTGAGCCTGATGCTCTAACCACTGAGCCATGCGTCTTCACTGTAATATAATAAGTTCATTATATAATAAATGTGTGCATGTGTTTGCGAAGAAAAGGCAAGAATCTTCTAACCTTTGAGACACATACTTGTTACCATTTTCATGTTGAACATTATAGAATTTGGAATATTATTAAACTAGCTGGAGGTCTGAAACTCAACGAAGTTCATGAAACATCACAAAAGAATGAAGCAGGCAGAGACTTGTATATAGTTACCAATCTAAGAACATGAGGAATGTATTAGAAGATGGTTTGTAGAGATTTGTTAAGGAATGGTAGGTTTGGTGGTTATACACTCCTCTCTACTGTTGTTGGAAGTGCAGAGCACCATAAAAATTCTCTATCACTGACTTACTACAGCATCTAATCTGTTCTGACATCAGGTAAATGAGGCATGGAATACTCTCTGCCTTGCTCACTGCAGAGATATGCACATATGATAAGAGAGAGAGAGAGAATGAGTGAGTGAGTGTGTGTGTGTGTGTGTGTGTGTGTGTGTGTATATAACAAAAGAAATAAGAAACATCTTTGAACTAATTAGCCACTATTTTATTTATTTTCACCTGTAGTTCAATGTACTGCAGTGCACTGGTGCATTGTAAAGGATATTTAGGTGCACTGCAGATTTTAAAAAATATAATTTAAGGCTTTAGAAATTCTATCTTAATGTCCGGGTACAATTTATGATTCTCTCATACAATTTGATTAATAAAACAAAGCAAGCAGTAATTGTTTTTTGATATTTTTTTCTAAAATTTAACTTTAAAACATTTTCTTTTTAATTTTCCATGCAAAGTATACCAGTCATTATTTAATCTCCAGGGTACCAGGATATTTATACCCAACTGCATTTTTTTTTTTTTCACTTGATCTTCCGGGTGCCACAAAGTCAAATAGACTGTGAGCCACCTGTTTAGACTATGTTTTTGTCGTGTAGCTCCAGGCCATCTCCAAATATACAGGCTTGTGAGTAAAGCCCATATAACACACCTCTCTATCAATCTCCCCTCTTATTGGTTTCAAATTTTGGCACAGGGTCAGTAATTTTGGGGCAGGATTAAGTTGATGACATCAACCCTAGTGTTCAACTGGTACTTATTTTATTGACTGTCTTTAATAATTATGTTTGGTTGATTAGCCTGGATCGTTCTGTCAGTGTTGACTGGAAAATACCAGAGGATAGTGACATCTTTACCTTCAACGACTGGCTCAGGTTGATGTTTGTACCAGTAAGCAGCAGTGTTGATTTTGTAGTGTTTACTGTAAATACTGTTCTACCTTATTATGGCAATTTTTGAGTTCGTTTGGTGTCAGCACAGAGCTCTGTAAGATTCCAGTTAGCGATCTTAAAACTATATTGGACTATTGGAAGTGCCAGGGTGTTACTGGCTTCGATGCAATTTTTAGAGTTGAGTTCAGTTTTTAGTTTGAGTCTTATTCTCCTGTAAAAACTTCTTTCTTATTTTTTCCTTTGTGATAGCATGTTGTATACTATCTCTTTCGTTTATTCTCAGGCATTTGTAATTTTTTTGTGGGTCAAGCTCCTTGATGGTAATGTCAGTATCCAATTTAATGGAAGCTCTTTGCCTGAGCTTGCCTCTTACAAAAGTTACTTTAGCACGCTTATCAAGACCAAAGTCCATCCCGATGTCATTACTGAATTCTCCAACAGTTGTTGGCAGCCCTGCTAGTTCTTTATCGTTTCTAGCAAACAGATTCAGATCGTTCATATAAAACAGATAGTTTATTGTATTGTAAACTTTGAACCCATACCTGGTGGTATTTAGTTCGTTTGAGAGTGGGATCAGTACCATGCAAAAGAGTAATGGGGAGAGGGAGTCACCTTGAAAGATGCCTCATTTAATGTTGATCTTGTTAGTTTGGCTCACCCCTTACTATGGTTTAGAAGGAAACCTATGTTCCACTTGGCCATGCTACTTAATAAGCATTTGGCGATGACAGGAGAGATCTTATATATCTCGAGGGCCTTGAGTATCCAATTATGTGGGGGACTATCAAACGCTTTCCTGGAGTCTATCCATGCCATGCTCAGGGGTTTTTTTGTTCCAGCAATTCTCTATAATCATTTTATTTATGAGTAATTGATCTTTGCACCCATAAGAATTCCTTTTTGAGCTTCTGGAAAGATAGATCTCTGTTCAAGGAAAGTTTATATTCTGTCAGATAATATGGATGTGAGGATCTTGTAAGTGGTGTTGAGACGTGATTGGTCAGTAGTTCTTTGAATTTTTTGTGTCTTCAGTTTTTGGTAGAAGGTATGTTGTTCCTTCGGTCGGCCAGACAGGTATTGGCTCTGGGTTCTGAATGACATCAGTCAGAGATGCAGCAACATTTTGGTGTGCTTTTGTGAGACAATTTAGCCAGAAGTTAGGAATTCAGTCCAGTCCTGGTGTTTTCCATTTGTGAGACTTTCTAAGAATACATCTTAGCTCTTCTATTCCTGTTGCCTCCCATTTCTGCTTTTCATCTTCATCCAATCTCACTTTCTCATACTCTATCCAGTCAGCTTTGGCATTATATTCTTTTTTGTTGCTCCATATCTTCTTCCAGAACTCTCCCATTTCCTCAGTCTTTTACTTCTATCTTACTTTTGCCAATTTCCCTATAAAATTTCTTTGCATCTACTTTGAATATCTTTTGTCAATAAAATTTGATTCTTTTGTCATACTTTCTAAGCTGTTGTGCATTCAGTTGTATTCATTGTTTCAATTGTTCCTTGGTTGCAGGGAGGTGTATAAAATCTTTGATTTTATATTTTTGCTTGATTTTTCTAGCTTGTTTCATCTTAACAGTTACTCCTCTAGCAAGTTCATTGAGAACTGATACATCCACCTGCGGAGATTGTTATTATCATTGTTCAGTAGTTTTATTTTTATAACGTGCTTTCACTTCACTACCGAGCGCAGCTCTGTGTGCCTTGGGTATGTGCTGTGGTTTGCTGTGATGCTTTTATGGTTACTGTATTGAAAGTGTTTTGCGTAGGATGTGTGCAGTGCCCAGTAGTGCAATTTTCTGTATGTTATATATATTTGTAAGTCCTGGTGTCTTTGTTATGTATTTGTCTGAATATTTTTTTATTATACCTAAGGTGCCTACTATGATAGGAATTGTTTGTTTTTAGATTCCACATTTGAGATACCTCTATTTCCAGGTCTTTGTATTTATTATTATTATTATTATTATTATTATTATTATTGAGTGAAGAGAGCAGCATATGCCATCAAAGTGATGGTAGGGTACAAATACACAAAGCCCTATACCCATCATGACTACCCATCTAACAAGGGTACACCATGCACATGCATCACACCCATATGTGTGTGACATAGCGACCTCATATCAAGGTAAACAGTGCATTACTTTGCAAGGGAACTTGGCATTAATCTTAAATTACATGAAGAACCTGAAGCCACTGCCACAAAACAAGCAAAATGGATGAAGCAGATTGCAAAAAAGAATGGGCAAAAACAAACTGAGTTGTGGTGGAGAACCAGAAGCCTCTCTTAGACAGTATATGCTTGAACGTCGAAATGCTGATGTAGATCGAGTAAGAACCCATCAGTGGCTGAGAAGTTCAGGATTGAAAGCAGAGACTGAAGGTTTCATGTTGGCAGCACAAGATCAAAGCTTGCTTACCAAAAACTACCAGGTTAACATTCTTCAAAACAGTTCTGACCCTAAATGCAGATTCTGTGACACATTTGATGAGACAATAGACCGTCTTGTCTCAGGATGTCCTGTGCTGACACCAAACGAATACAATAATCGCCATGATAGGGTAGGACAGTATTTACATTGGAAAATATGTAAACACTACAACATCGGAACTCCTGAGCCACTCTTTGAAGGTAAAAATATCACTTTCCTCTGGGATTTTCTACTCAAAACTGACAGAACAATCCAGGCTAATCGTCCAGACATAATTATTATCATTTTTATTATGGTCACCATCCTAGGAAGACGTACTAAGTTGGAGCTCCATAATTTGTAAGTGTTCAATCAAGTGTTTTGGCTGGTTACAACCTTTTCATTCAAAATTTTATTTAATAATTATTTTGCTTGCATTGTCTGGATCATGTATTGTCCCCCTTCATCCTTCGTCCTGGTCGCAAATAAAGAAGTTTTTATTATTATCATTATTATAGATTTCACAGTTATTCAAATCTGGTTTATACCAAGCACACAATCAAATGTCATCTATATATCTATATATTTTGTCGTTTTAAAACATATTGGTCTCAGTTTTTGGCTTAAACTGTTGTTGAGGAAGGGCATGAATACAAGTGTGTGTGTGGGTGTTTTGCAATAGATTGATTGTTTTAGGTTGCTTTTGGGAAAATCATGAATATTATAATATCCTGTTTCCTTTTTCTTTTATAACTAACCTTATTGTTTATTGCTATCTAGAATATTGCCAAGTATATAATGTCAATTTCCTCTTTGTAATTATCAACCTTTGATTCAAGTTGTCGGATTATCATTTTCACAGTTTGGTACCACCATCTGGTAGTTGTTGGGTGCCTTGGACAGGATTCACTTTACTGCAAGCATTCAAAGAAGATCCTCTTTTATGTCACCCCACTCGATAGTTTTTCTGCAGATGTTCAGTTTGAGCATCAAACGCTTCAGTGTCATGAATTGGGGAAGGTCTCTAACAGTCAGCCATATGCAGGGATGTGTTCAGCTGCACACATAGCTGTGTGTTTAAGAGTCCACTTCCCAACCACATGGTTTTGGGGTTCAATCCTGCTATGTGACACCTTCTTCTTCTTCTACAACCCCAGCTTGACCAATGTCCGTTTTGTTCCCACACCACTTGACAGCCGGTGTTGGTTTCTTTACAGCCTTGTAATTTAGCAGATCAGCAAAAATGTTTGATTGAATGAATACCTGTCTTAAAAAAAAAAGTAAAAAATACTTACTGGGGGGGGTCAAGTTGAACTCAACCCTTCACAGTGGTGCCCCAGCATGGCCATAATCCAGTGATTGAAACAAGTAAAAGAATATATCACATTCAATCACTATAATCATGTAAAAGTTGTGTTTTAAACAAAAGTTGATGGTGGTGATGAAAAATCTAAAGTAGATAACTTGAAAACACTCTACAAATATCAATGTTATATTGCTTGCTATTTGGTATGGCCCTTTTTGGTATGGCCCTTTTGTTTCTTATATAACACTATCATCACATATGTTTTGGGACACATTTTGGCAGTAAGCTGTGGTTATCTCCTTTGTTGCAATACCATCTCTTTTAAATTTTGTTTCTTATAGGATCCCATGCATTTTGTGCAGGGTCTGGATTAGGAGATAATCCTGGTCATTTACTCAATACAGGTATTATCATTAGCTCTAAATCAGTCTTTCATGCATTTTGCAGATTTGCAGGATGCCCTATCCTCTTGGAGGATTATATGAGTGAAGAGACCACTTGTTCTTTGGAATTTCCTGTTTGATTTTAAAGTTTATGGTTGTACATTGTGGGCATTATTGAAATCCCAGCTCTTCCCTCTTCAGAAACAACTCCCTCCTATGGAGTGAGCATTGCTAACCTCTTGTCATATAAGTGTATTCCTTGGATTGTACTTTTGAGTTGATGGATAACAAATGAAAAAACTGAGATGCAAATTGCTTCCTGGATCTTTCATCTCTAATCGTGACTTTCAACTTGTTCTCTTTAGACCAGTTTCTATGATTCCTGCAAAATTGTTGATGAACCTGGATGTTTTTCTGTGACCATCTTGATCCAGTCAGGCAAGTATGCCAGACCAATGCTACCCATCCATACCAGATATCCTGATTGCATGATGCACTTTGAGTATCTGACCTGGGTTTTAATTGCACTGGTCTTTTATTAGCTGAAATATCTCGTCCGTCAATGCCGCAACTACAGATGATAATAGTAGTTTGCAAACTGAACTGGTTGAATCTGGTCATTGTCAGTTTGTTGTCTGTTCATTTGCTCAGCATCTAGTGATATTTGCCGTTGATTCAATAAAATTCATCTGTGTTAGCCTTTCTCTTCTTTTTTCTTTTTCTTTTTTTTTTTACATTGGAAGAGTAGTGGTAGTGAGAGATTGGATGATGGTGAAAGTGGTAGTTATTCTATTTTACAATTTCCTAAAGTGAAAACACAATAACCTTGAACATGGAAAATTAAGAGTGTGTTCTATATTTGGGAAAATGATTAAGAAACTGCAATTTATATGAAGTAACTTTACATTAAGAAATGGAACATACAATTTCCTGTAATTCAGACTGCCTCATGGTCCCAGCCGACAAAATGGAGAAGGTGTTACCCCAGTGGAACGGTGTGGGAGATGCATTGGAACAGCCACTCTGACTCACGGAGCTTGCACATGCAGACAATTATCTCCGATATGATCCAGGGGCTATGTCTTGCAATTAGATCTAGATTTTTCTGCAACTAACTTCTTATTGTCAATATCTGTTGCTGGCAAATGCATGTGTATACCATTGCTACATTAAATTCAACACAAAAATGAAGAATCATGCAGTCAGTTTGAAGAATTGTGAGGTTGGTGATGGCTGATGTTGCCAAATGTTTTGAACCCCACTCTGTGATGAAATTAAGACAAAACTACCTGCACAACACCAACAGATACATTTAAATGGGTTTATATCTTCCTGAATGTCTGCCCATTGCTAGATATGCAACAATTTTGGGCTTTTTTTCTTCTTTTCTAGATAACAATTTCATAAATTTTTAAAATATTGATTGATTGCCCAGTGTTATATGAAATACCAAACAGAAGAGGAGAGCATAATGAAATATTTCATATATAATAATCTGTAATATAAATTAAAACTTCATTACTTGCAAACATCTTGGTGATAATTAGTTTTACTTTTGGTTGTGTGGTTGAGAAGCTTGCTTCAGAACCATACGGTCTTAGGTTCAGTCCCACTGAATGACACCTTGGGCAAGTGTCTTTTACTCGAGCCCCAAACCAACTAAAACGTTTGAATATATTTGGTAGATGGCAACTGAAAGAAGCCTGTTGTATGTGTTTGTCCTTCCACCACCACTTGACAACTTGTGTTAGTTTGTTTATGTCCCTGTAACTTAGCAGTTCAACAGAGAAGGAACCATATGGTTGGGAAGCATATTTTTTAAGTTTATGTCTCTCTGGTTACCACACACACACACACACACACACACACATTCACACACACACACACATACACACAAGTATTTATATATAAATAAATAATCACATAAGCATTATACACTTGGACATCAGTGTTCATATGAAACCCCAGTCTTTTATGAAGATATCTATCTACTTAATCGGATGTCAGCAAGTTTGTACATGTTGCACAAACAGCATTGACTAGACATTGTGTGTAATGATGTATAACCATGAATTTTCTGTATCACCTATAGGCTCACATAGGGACACCACTACTGGCTTACAGTTTGTTGTTGTTGTTGCTATAGATCTGAATGAACAGATCTATAATCAAAGCCGTCTCTGTTTTGAGCATCTTGTTTCTTTTTTTTCTTTTTCAGGTATAGTTTATAAGGCTCACATAATTCAATGTGTTTCACTTTTCTTTAAGATGGCAGAGGGTGATTTAAGGGAGATTTAGCTCCTATTTCTAGCAGACCAAATGACCATGTAACTATCCCTTTGTTTGGCTTATCACTGGTGGTATTTGTTCACAGTTAGAATTACTCTAGTTGATAATTTGGTCTCTTGTCTTTGGCCCCAGTGCAGTGTTGGTGACAGGATATGAACCACCGGCCTGTTGACTGGCCAATGCCCTGTCAATATGGCTTACTATGTCGTTTATGGAATCATAACATCTTCAGTAAACCATTCGTTGTCTTCTCTGTCTCTGATAATCTGTTGTGTTTCTAGAGTAAGATATTGCCATCCCAAGTTCTCTCTCTCTCACACACTCTAATGCACTCACACACATACTCACACACACACAAATATACACATATACACAGAAACCTATGCACACACACACACACACACAGTGTCTGCTTTGTTTACTTTCTCTGTTGTTATTACAATGGCATTGGCTCTTTTAAACCAGTTCCCTTCATCACTTCTTCCTTTCATCCAGCTAACCCTAACCCTAACCCATTTCTCTTTCTAAAACCTCCCCCCCTACTCTTGCCGTGTCTCACCTCCCTCATTCAGGTGGAATTCATTAATAAAGAAAAAGGAAGAGACTGTCTTAACCAGACAGTTTATGTCTTATTCTTTTATTCTTTTACTTTAGTTATTGGACTGTGGCCATACTGGAGCACATGTAATTAAAAATGTATTTTATCAGTCTTTCAGAAGACAAAACATTTTCTAGGGAGTCACTCACAGTTGTTGACTTGACAGGAAGGACATTAGGTGACCAATTGAACTATTGGTCATTAATTAGTAACCTGTTTCTAGATGAAGCACTTGATTTCACAATGGCTCAGTCCACCTAGCTGTAAATAGGAAGCACTTATTAAAACTGATTCTGAATGTCTCCTTGGTTGGCTGTAGTATGACAATAGAAAGGCAGAGGACTTCACTAAGCAGACATCCTGCATACGCTACAGGAAGGTCCATAATCAAGAGTAGATTATGAGACACACTGTAGTCTTTCTTTCAAATTCCATTTGAAACTTCAAAGCTCTTCTGGTTAAGTTTCACTAAATACTTTCTTTATTATTCTTTCATCATTAATAATTCAAAGACATCATTGAAAATTGAAATGAAGTGTTAATTTTTGATTGATCTTCATTAGATTTCAATAAAGATTCAGTATATCAGTGTGTTTGAAGAGTGTATGGAGATATCAAGTTGAAGGGGTGTTACATCAGGCCCTGTTCTCTTTTAAATAGTTTCCTTATGAATTGACGGTCATGTGATCATCAGACAAAAGCCTTGTAGTGTTTACTTGTGCTTCTTGCATTTTGAGTTCAAATCGCGTTGTAGTCATCATTGCTTTTTGTTGTTCTAGGTTTGGTAAATAAAATACTAGTCTACCAGTGCTTTTTACAAGGTATCCCATCTGATGGAACTGTTAGGCCACCAGATGGGATACCTTGTGGTATCCCAGTGCTTTGCGTTCTGAGTTCAAAACCCATTGTGGCATACATGAGTGGTAGACTCAAAATGTCTCCCTGCTTATCACCACCACCTGGTCTTTGGATACCTTTAACAGAGTCCACTATGTTTAACACCACCCTCTGGTCTTTGGGTTCCTATAGCAGAGTCCACCCTGTTGCATGTATTGAGGCCAAGTCTTCAGTTTGAGTATCCCTTCCTCCTCTCTCCCTCCCACCAATCTCAGAGACTTTGTAAAGGGCTATGAAGGGTACTGCCCTTCTCTTCTGACTAAAGAATTAAAAAAAAAGACATACTTGGAAGCACCATTTTAGTTTAAGATATAATTTCTTTGTGTATTAACTTCATCTTTAGAGAGGAAAATTCTTTTTACAAAAGCTACATTTTGATCAGTTTGATCTGTATTAGTGGACTAACTAGATAAAAAAAATACTTTTAATTACCCGTAAAGCAGGGTCCTTAGTTTGATTTCTGCTGGGAATTACATGTGTATCCAGGAATAAGACCCCCAGTGGTGATTGGAATGTTGCAAAGATGTAAAAATAGAAAGAACATTTTTTTTCATTTCAAAAGTTGAGATATTTGTTTCAAAAAATTGTAATCTTATTAACTATAGACATTTAGACATTTAATTATTTTTAAGATGTTGCTGAATTTTAACTTGAAGTGAAATAAATTACAAGTATTTCGTTTGATAACTTTTCTTGATTTTTTTTTTAAAGTATGTTGCAGGAGTTACCTTCAAAACTTGCTTTGTAGCAGAAAAATGGATATAATATTTATTTTCACTTTTAAAATCCACTAGTAATCAATTTAGTTTGATAAATATATTGAAAAAAATACTCATGAGCTGGGATATTTCTAATTTATTTCCTGAATTTCATTTTATTACTTACATATTTTTTCAGGCAGGAACTGGTTTAGAATTTTGTTTTTCTTAGAATCTGTTATAATGGCAGTATAATTAACATTTATTTTTATTTAGACAGATTTTGCCATTTAGTAATGAATATCAATTTGGGTGCAGCAGATATCTGTTTTCTGTTTTTAGTTGCCACAATATATTTTAGTTCTGTTGTTCATTGGTACAACTCTTGTATACATAATGGTGAGACTAATTAGTTTTGGTTTCCAGTTATTTGTGGGCAATGCCCTTCCATTCCCGGTACATTGTGGGTTAATTTTCTTTGACCTCTAGAGGAGTGTAAACAGATTTTTATTTTGTAATGTAATGTATGTAATTATTTCGTTTTTGTATTTGGTTTGCAAGATTCTTTATGTGAATTTGTGTGTTGAAGTATATTTTATTGTCTGGGGAGAGTCGTTCTCTTTTAATACCTGTTCAATTTCCACTCATTTACTTATTTATTTTTTTCTATATAAATGAATAAGTAAATGAGTGGAAATCGAACTGGTGAGTGTGTTGAGTAATGAGGCATTGAAAGGGAATGACTCTTTCCAGACACAATAAAGTATGTAGTTCTATTTGCCCACCAGGATAATAGGTTTTGACCTCTTGTGTTGTATGGGTAATCCTCCCAGGATAGTGTGGGTAGTTTTCTTTGCTACATAGTGTTGTTCTAATATAATGGGTGTAAGTTTCTTTAACTCAATATGGTCTCAGTAATATGCTTTCTCCAGATCCTGGCATAAGTCTGAGTAATGGTATGATTCCCATCCCAGTGAAACGGTGGCAGCAGTGGGAGTAGATTCTCTTTCGTTCTCAGTGTAGTTTTTTTTTTTTTTAATTAATTCATGGTTAATTTCCATTAACTCTTTATTTCAAATGAAGCCATCTTCAACAGATGGTGTTTTTGTTTTGTTTTCATCCCCCCGCCCGCTGCCATTTTACCCATTCTATATCAACCAACTAACTCTAATTACCTGTTCATTGTCGATGTTAACATTTATGCTGCTTCTGTTATTGTTGTTATCATGGTTCTATTAGCCCTAATGTGCACAAGTGTGTGTGTGTGTGTGTGTGTTGCTGTGTGTGTGAGGCTCTGTGTCTGTGTGTAAGAGACTGTGTATCTGCATTGTGGATATGTGTGTGTATTCACTTAGACATGTTGTGCACTGCTTACTTCACACAGTTAACACCTCAAGTTCATTGACTCTTAATACATTGATTTCCAAACACCTTTCTATAAATTACAACCACTTCTACTTCTACCACCACTGTCACTGCCACCAACACCACCACCACCACCACCACCACCACCACTATCATCACCATCATCGTTGTCGTCGTCAGCACCACCATCGTTGTAACTAATATTGGTAGTAGTAGTCTGGTTGTTGAGAAAAGAGGTTTGCTTCAGCTAATAATACTGGCATTGATATATGTAGTGGTGATGGTGATGGTGATGGTGGTATTAAGGAGAGAGGTGATGGGAAGTTGTTGCTGGCAATAACAGAAACAGTATGTGTGTGTGTCTATACAGACGTGTGTGCGTATATGTGTGTATCTGCATATGTGTATGAGTGTGTGTGTCTGTGTGTGTACACTATTTCTTTACAGTATTTTTTCCGACATGAATATGTTTAAATTTGTCCTCTGTATGTTTATATTATATATATATATATATATATATATATATATATACACATATGCACACATCTGTCTATCTATATATATATATATATATATGTGTGTGTGTGTATAATATATATATATATATATATTATATACACACACACATATATATATATATATATAAATAACATATATATATATATAGATAGACAGATGTGTGCATATGTGTATATATGTTTATACACACACAGACACACACACTTTGCCTGAATTTCTGAGATATGGAATCATTATTATTGTATGTTGATATATTCGGAACAATGTCCTCCTCTTGGTTGCGATAGACACAGCATTTCATCCGTTATGCCCTCTGGCCTCTGTCAGGTGTCTCTCATAGTCAGTAACACCTTTAGAATTTCCAGCCAAGCTCTTTGTTAAATTTCCCAGGGGCTGGCAGAGGGGTAGCGACACTTTTTAGACTGGGCAGAGCCCATCATTCTCAAAGCCTGACCACTGACCCGGAAAGGTGCAGCCTCTCAGGTCTGACTATGGAAGAGAGAGAGAGAGAGAGAGAAGAATTGATCCCAGTAAATAACTTGTACTTTATTTATGAAACTTGAAGGGATTTAAGAGGAAGTTGACCTCGGTGAGATGTGAATTCAGAGCATCAGAGCCGGAAAGATTACTGCGAAGCAGTAAAAGGATGCGTACCTTTTACTTGTTTCAGCCATTAGACTGTGGCCATGCTGGAACATCGCCTTCAAGACTTTTAGAAAAACATATAAAACGTTATTTTTTTGTGTAAAACCTGACACTTCTTCTGTTGGTCTCTTTTGCTGAACTGTTCATTTATGGGAATGTAAACACACCAACACCGGTTGTGAAGCAGTAGTGGGGGGACAAACATACACGCACACACACGACAAGTAAAATCGTTGTCATCCATACATACAGGTTTGTTCTTTACAGGTTGGTGCCACATAAAATGCACCAGTGCTGGTGCTACGTGGATGCACCCTAGCTGGTTGCACATAAAGAGCACCCAGCACACTCTGTAAAATGGTTGGCATTAGGAAGGGCATCCAGCCATAGAAAACATACCAAAACAGACAATTGGAGCCTGGATAGCTCATCGGCTGGCCAGCTCCTGTCAAACTGTTCAACCCATACCAGCAAGGAAAACGGCTCCTTTCAGTTTCTGTCTTTTGGCTGGAAATGTTTTCATGGCAGTTTGGAAATGAACAACACTGGGGTTGGTGTGTTTACATCCTTGTAACTTAGCAGTTTGGCAAAAAAGACTGATAGAATAAATACTAAGCTTAAAACAGATAAGCCCTGGGATTGATTTGTTCAACTAAAACTTTTCAAGGTGGTGCCCCAGCATGGCCACAGTCGAATGACTGAAACAAGGAAAGGAAGGATAAAAGTTAAATAGTGGAGCTTCCATTTTATTTGAGATTGCATTGTAGTCGTGTAAAGACAGGAAATTCTAGTTCACCGGTTCTATCCAAGGGAAGGTTTATCTGCCATGTATGTCATTCCATGAAATCACAGCTTAGCACTGGCACCACAAAAACAGTTCCAAGTTTAGCAGACGTTTACAGTTTTGACATTACAGCTGTTGCTATGATCACAAATGAGGCTGCTGTCACTGACTGCTGCTGCTGCTGCTGCTGCTACCACTGTTGCTACTCAAACCAGCAGGCAGCTATCTACGAGGTCACTTGACCTGTGAGAAATGGCAGCCAAATCTTCTTCATATTTCACTGTTTTCTTAATAAAATGAAGGACAGATTGAATAATGTGGTTTTAGGTCTTCTGTTTGGTAAAAGAAAAGCCAGGATGGCAGTATGTCTAGTTGTCCTGTTTTTTTTTTTTTCTATATGTTCTGATTTTCAAACATTAGTCCTGATCTTCTGAAAGAATGCTTCAGAACTATGATTTGTTTTGTTACTTTCTTTTATTTTTAAGTTTGTGTAAATATTTACCAGTTTGTTTTTATTGTTTACTTGTTTCAGTCATTAGACTGTGGCCATACTGTAGCACCATCTCTAAGAACTTTTAGTTGAATGAATCAACTCCAATACCTTTTTTTCAAAGCCTGGTACTTATTCTATCAGTCTCTTTTGCTCAACTGCCAAGTTATGGGGATGTAAACACACTAACACTGGTTGTCAAGCAGTGGTGGGGGACAAAGACACACACACGCACATTTATTTTGGATTTTTTGCTAACAACTTGCAGATAAAAGTGCTGTCAGTTGAAAGCTTCACATACCAGATGTTAGCAAGTTTATGGGGTCATCAGGAGAAAATGCCTGCCAATTCAGGGCCTTCCCCTCGATGGCATCATTGTGCACTGGTTTCCTTCACTGAAATGAGACCCCACTTGCTAGATTAACTGGTTACTAGGTTTAAGCATGTGTGTATATATATATATATATATATATATATATATATATATCTATCTAGGAGAGGGATGTAAGCACGGCTGTGTGGTTACAAAGTACATATCCCAACCATGTTGGTTTCGCAGCCCCTCACTTGACCAAAGCCTATTTATGCTTAGACCAGTCTAAAAAGTGATGTTGTTTACATTCTGTCTGTTTCTATCCTGTGACTTAGCAGCTTCACAAATAGAGATGGATAAAATACGTTCCAGACTGGAGGAGGGCAGAGTTTAGGGCCAGTATGATTGAGCAGACCCTCAAAGGTTGTATTGTAGCCAGGTTGTAGCCTAATAACTGAAACCATTAAAAGAATAACAGGATGTATGTCACGTTTATAGAATTTCTTTTGTGAAACGTAAGTGAAGAGTGTTTGTTGCTTCTTAAAATGTGTGAGATGTTCTCTTAGATATGCAGCGTATCGAATCTGCAGTGTTAGGTTATGGGAGTGGAGATGTGTAATTTTCTTCAGACACAACGAAGCGATGGTATCTGTTACACCTGCCTTGTTTTCAACAGAACATGACAGATATCTGCTTTGATTATCTATGTTGACCACACATCATATCCAGATGTGTAGGTGTGTGTGTGTCTGTGCTGGACCAATAAGAATTATGTATGTCTGTATATTTTTTTATGTATGTCTAAATGTACAAACACATGCCTGTATGTATGTATGTATGTTCATGTGTGTGTGTGTGTGTGTATGTTCATATATATATATATATCTACTTGTGTTTATGTAGAATGAGTACATGTGTGTGTGTGTACATATGTGTGTCAGGAAGCAGAGAGGCAAGAAGAGAACATGGAATAAAATCAAATATAGAATGCAGTGTTGAGTGCATCCAACCCTCAGCTGTAGTGTGTCAACTCTGGGCATGTTTCAGTCTTATCACACCTCATCAATCGGCAATATTGTGTTGTGCATAGAGAGGAAACGGGATGGCCATATCTGGTACACTTTTGATCATAGGTCCACTCAATCATGATCAACTTGGATCTAAACAATATCACAACAGCAACATGATGCCAGGACAATCTGAAATGAAATCTAGACAAACATACATGATAATAATAATAATATTGAACCATGTCAGTTGGGTGATGGTTGGTAATAGAGATGATTACTTTGGAAGTAATGTATTGCCAATATTATAAGTAGAGACTTGAAGATAAAAATCAGAAATAACTGATATAATTGAGTGGATATTGTTAAATAAGAATGTTTTTGAAGTCAGCTGATGTCAACATCATCTGGAAACACTAAGGAAAAAAATGAGGTCATCTATCGATTACTGGTTTCTGCGGTGCTCCACTATCATAGCTTTATTTCTAATAAATATTGAAGAATAAAAAAAAAAGACATGTGAAGTACAAAGACACTTCACAAGGGGTAGTGATGAGGGGGGGAGAAAATGTCGCTTGACCACTGGTTCTTTCAGAACTTCTAATGAGTAGCAGAGCTGAAACAGAAAAAAATCTGCAGAGTTTCATCAGATGTAATGGATGAATCATCACTGACATCATTGTCATTGTCATCATCATCAATCATCATTATCATCATCATCAGTATCGTCGTTGTCGTCATTGTCATCATCATCAAGAATATTTTTCTTGCCAATCACATGGAGGAATGACATTCGTCTCCATTTTGGATTAACATGAAACCAATGGTAGCCTTAATATACAAATAAAGCATATATATATATATATATATGCTGGCGAATGAATGTATGTTGGACTAAGTTTATGTAATGCTTAATGATGCTGGAAATATAATTAATAGGATGCAATCTGCTCCATCAAGATTACATTAAATAAATTTCTAGTGAAACAATTGTTGCAAACTTAAATGCTATTTGTCTATTATATACTCTCTCTCTCTATATATATATATGTAGACACAGGAGTGGCTGTGTGGTAAGTAGCTGCTTACCACCACATGGTTTTGGGTTCATTCCCACTGCGTGGCACCTTGGGCAAGTGTCTTCTAATATAGCCTCGGGCCGACTAAAACCTTGTGAGTGGATTTGGTAGATGGAAACTGAAAGGAGCCTGTCATATATATATATATATGTGTGTGTATGTATGTTTGTGCATCTGTCCCCCCTACTATCACTTGTAAAGAATGAGTCCTGAGGTTGATTTGTTCAATTAAAAGGCAGTGCTCCAGCATGGCCGCAGTAAATGACTGAAACAAATAAAAAAAAATAATAATCTTCAAATGTTTGTTAGGTACCAGGTGCCAGTTTTTCAGGGACAATTTTCCTTTCTTTCTTTATCTACATCTTCTCAATTAGTCCTTCCCACCCATATAATGTAGGGTAGCATTGTATCTCCTCCATAGCAAGACACCTGATTTTGTCCCTCTATCATATTTAACCAGGTATTCAATATCATTAAGTATCATCTTTAATTTGGGGGTAATTTTCTGCCAAGTGCTCCTTTTTCGTGCTTCTTTTGAATATTTCTCATTCTTGTGGCCAGAAATGTGTTTATAGTTTACAGAGCATCTTTGCATAAGTCTTTCAACTTAGATGACCAAATTAGCTTTACCATTTTCTGAATTAATTTAGAAACGGTCTGCTAGTAAAAGTCAGTTTGATTTATGATACTCCAAGGATTCTCTGAAGACTTCCCAAAATATCTAAATTGCTCTGGAGTGATGTCCATAATGTGGTGCCATATACCAAAACAGATAATCAATAATTGGTGAATGGCTGCGGAAAGAACATCAGAAAGTAGAGGAGATTCATATAATCTTTTTTTCTTTTTTTGTTTGAATTTTATTTATAATCTTGCTACTGAGTAGTTGATTTTCTAGAAGAAACACTTTAATAATATCAGAAGAAATGTATGTATATATATTTTACTAGAGATGCTTTCATAGAGTAATTGTGTAAACGTGCACATGCTAACACACACACAGACATACGCTCACGCACACACACACACACACATGCGCACGCACGCACACACACACACACACACACACACACACACACACACACACACACACACACACACACACACACACACACACACACACACACACACTTTCATCATGACGTGCCATTTCACAAATTTTAATAATCTTCAAGAGAAGAGGTGCTTATTTTTACTTTCTGTACTATTAAGCAGATGGGAATAAGGTGCTATTCTAAGAACCTCTTTGTAGTTCTACTATTCGTCGTCCTCCTCCTCATCTTTATCATCATCATCATCATCATCATTTCAATGTCCACTTTTCCATGCTTATATGAATCAGAATTTATTGAAGAAAATTTTTCATGGTTCAATATTCTATCACCAACCATTGCCTGTTTCGAAGCATGGTAATATTTCTCCAAAGTCAAACATGTTTTTATAGCTGAGAAACAATATCCGTAGTACCTGGTCCTGGCTCAAACCAAACTGCATCTCCTTTAGATTACGTTTCTTCCTAATTAGGTGTGCTTCAACACTTTCATTTCATTTCATAACTCGGTCCATCAGTTCGATGCCTCTGCAGTTGCCTCTTTCAAGAGGATATGTGTAGGGAGAATATGGTTGGGAACAGAGAATTAGTGTCAGGGATTATTGAGAAAGCGGGGTTCAGAGTAAGAAGGTGATGAGGTGGATTGATTAGGAGGGGTCTGGAGCTATCCTACGTTTTAAGAGCAAAGATGGATAGAAAGTGCGAGTGAAAGGAGACAGGAAGAAACAGAAGACTCAGGTGAAGAAAATTTTGAGTGAAGGACTTCATCTTGAATGGTGGAAGGATGATGAAGATTGTCACAAGAAGTAAATGTGATGGGAATCGAAAAGAAGAAATGAATAGACAACACCATGAAACACAAAAGGATGACTTAAACAAGGCTTGAGGTAATAGGAATGGGAATAACTGAAATTGAAACATCAAAAGGCTTAAAACAAAGATTACAATTTACCAAAAGGAAATAAAATTAATTCCTGTCATTTTCAATGGTTCCTCTGCTAGTATATAGCAGTTAATTGAAATGGAAACTGAACTTACAGAAATGACTCAAAATAGCAAATGGTTTGTATTTGAAAATCAAAGACAAAGTTATAGTAAATAGTTTATGCGATAATTTCCTGATTTCTTGAAATTATCTTCACTTCCAGAGAGGGTGAACCAACCATTCAGTGGCAATTGGACAACTCCAAACTAGAAAAGAGGATAATCTTAAGAATCAAGAATCTTCCAAAACTGACATACATCATCATCATCATCATCATCATCGTTTAACGTCCGCTTTCCATGCTAGCATGGGTTGGACGATTTGACTGAGGACTGGTGAAACCGGATGGCAACACCAGGCTCCAGTCTGATTTGGCAGAGTTTCTACAGCTGGATGCCCTTCCTAACGCCAACCACTCAGAGAGTGTAGTGGGTGCTTTTATGTGTCACCCGCACGAAAACGGCCACGCTCGAAATGGTGTCTTTTATGTGCCACCCGCACAAGCCAGTCCAGGGGCACTGGCAACGATCTCGCTCGAAAATCCTACAGGAGCCAGTCAGGCGGTACTGGCAACGGCCCAATAAAGAAAAGACCATCTGATTGTCTTGAGGATAAAATCTGTAAGCATGTTTCTACTGCAATAGCTCTCATCAGCACAGCATTGTTCTAGTTTATCTTCAGCAGAAGAGACACTTAAACATATACAAAAATGGGTAGAACACATTTGTGCTCTCACCACCATCATCATCATAAATCCATCTCCCCATGATTGCATGGGTTCGAGGAGTATTCACTGGACCAGTGACTTGCTACTTGTTACAGTTCGGTGTCATCTTCTAAAAATTGGCCTTTTTCCACTCCTTCCCATGTCTTCCTTGCTCATCCTCACCTGTTGAGGTTCTTCTCATTTAGATCACTAGGCATCTTTTATCCTCCGTACACACCAGAGTTCTTCTCTTGCAAATCACATTTGATTCCTCTTACACATTGGTTCTTCTCTCAGCTCATTTCTGCTTTGTTGTGTTCATGCACACTTACATTACATACCTAACATAACATCATGCAAGTAGAATATGAAGGATACTGGCTACGTTTCTGTCTAAACTTTGCACATTTTCTACATTCACTGCCTATGTTTTGTTAGCAGGCATCAAGTATCACTCTTAAAACACAAACTTACTTTTTATTTATCCATTTCTCTGGCAACAATATCTCCACTCCACCCAAACCAGCAATGTTATTCATCCAAAATTTATACCTTTGTTCCTTGCCTATGAAGGGTTTGGTTGAGGCCCTCCACCCCATCCAGGGTACTTTTTGCATACAGCAAACATCTATTTGCTTCCACTTCACTTTCTCTGCAATCTCTCCAGACCATCATTTCATTGTGTGAACAATGATGGTAGCAGCCCTGAAGTTTTGTGCCTGACAGGAAAAGGGAGCTTTCAATGGGTGGTGGTGGTGGTGGTGGGGGCTTGTGCTTGATGCCTGTTTTCTGCTTCTAAAAGAAAGGAAGTTGGTGCAATTATTTGATGACAGTTAAGGGGTCTCTCCATCTCTCTCTCTCTCTCTCTCTCTCTCTCTCTCTCTCTCTCTCTCTCTCTCTCTCTCTCTCTCCATCTCTCTCTCTCTCTCCATCTCTCTCTTTTACACACACACAAACACACACACACACACACACACACACATGCACATGTCATCACATTGGTTGTGGTGCATATGTAGAGATTACTGTTACTGTTTTGTTGTTACCCATAACTCGCCAAACTTTTTAAGTTAATCTGTCACACATTTTTGGAAACTTATTATTTCATAGTTTCTGCCATTCTATGTCTCCACAATTGATTATATATTGATCCCAGTGCTTATTTCATTGCGTCCCCCTCCCCTTCCCTACCTAGAAGTTTGAAGGATGAAAACTGGTGAGCTTCAAACTTGGAATCAAACAGAATGTAACTTTTGAACACAAGGAGTTTAATCAGTTGCTCTATTCTTTCTATCACTACCACTGCATTGATGAAAATGATGATGATAAGGAAGATGATGACAATAATGATGATGATTGATTGATTATTATTATTATTTCAAATCTTGGTACAAGGCCAACAGGTTTGGGTGAGTGGGTAAGTTGATAATATTGACCCCAGTGTTTGACTGGTACATATTTTATCAATCCTGAAAGTTTGAAAGGCAAAGTTAACCATGGTGGAATTTGAACTCAGAACATAAAGACAAAATGCTAAGTATTTTGCCTGGTGTGCTAACAATTCTGCCAGCTTGTCGTCTTAGTAATAATAATGATAATAATAATAGTAATAATAATAATAATAATAATGATGATGATAATCCTTTCTACTATAGGCACATGGTCTGAAATTTGAGAGTCAGAAGAGTTAATTAATTACTTTGAATTCAGTATTTTACTGGTACTTTTATTTTATGAACTCTGAAAGGATGGAAGACAAAGTTGACTTTGGCAGGAATTGAACTCAGAATGTAATGAGCTGGAACAAATACCACAAGGTATTTTGTTATGTTTGGTTTGTTAAACTTGTAGCATAAAATGAATCCCTGAAAGCAGGACATGAAGTATGGTTGAAGTTGAAGCTCAAGAACAATAGAGTTCATGAAACATTGTATGATTGAAGGTGAAGGTCAAGGATAAAAGAGTTTTTATAGTTAGAGAATATATTTGGGCAAATGAACGATGGGGCTGACTGACTGAAAAATGTTCTTTTATTCTTCTGTGATCTGCAGAGCCTTGTTTGGAAGTTCTGTGAGCTCTTGTAAATTCTGTCTGTGAATTCTTTCTGTTATAAATTTTATGTGGTAACTGTAAACTCTGCCTTGATGCGGTTCCAGAAACATTGCAGCTTCCAAGTCTGCAGAAACAATATGATGATTGATGAGAATGAGGAAGGCTTCTTTTTGTTTTCATTTTTTTCTGATTGAAATGGAGGCAGGAAAACACTCATCTGCTGCACGTGTATGTTGCTGTTATTGTTGTTTAGTCCGAGCAAAATAGTTAGGATATCAGTTAGGATTCTATGCAATATTTGCACACTGAGTTCAAATCCCATGAAGGCTGTTAGCTAGGTCTTTCATCCTTATTAGCATTGATATGGAAAAATGCCAGAATCCAAAGCTGTGAATTAGTGGAATCATTTGTGCTAGATGAAAGGATTTTTCAGTATCAGTTCTGGTTCTCTGCGTTCTGACAACAACACTTGTGCTGAGCGGTATCAGCCTTGCTTTTTCCTTACAAGACATAGGTAGCACGGAGAGGGCCTCTTACATGCAAGGGGCAACTGCTGGAGTAGCACAAAGATCTTTGCTGAAGCATGCATTTGATACAGGTGTGCAGGAGAGATGACTGTGCTGGTATGGTCATAGGTTACGTATAGATGAGGACAGCTGTGTGAGGAAGTGCCACACCCTAACTGTGGACGGAACCTGTGGAAGAGGTAGACCCAGGAAGGCATGGGATGAGGAGGTGAAGCATGACCTTCGAACGTTGGTCCTCACAAAGGCAATGACAGGAGACCGAGACCTTTGGAGATATGCTGTGATTGAGAAGACCCAGCAACTAAAGTGAGATCACAACCATGGCCGATGCCAGTGTTGCATGTCCGGCCCATTTAAGAGTACCCTTGATGCGTCAGGCGATATGATATGCTTGAGAAGACCTGTTGAGTCAAGTAAAACCAAAATCATAGCTGTGGCCAGTGCCTGCCTCACTGGCCCCCATGCCAGTGACATGTAAAAAGCACCGTCTGAACGTGATCGATGCCAGGGCTGCCTGACTGGATCCTGTGCTTGTGGCACATAAAAAGCACCCACTACACTCTTGGAGTGGTTGGTGTTAGGAAGGGCATCCAGCTGTAGAAACATTGCCAGATCAGGTTGGAGCCTACAGGAGTTGGAGTTGGAAGTTCTCCATCATCCACCATACTCACCTTATCTTGCCCCCACTTACCCCCACTTCTTCCAGAATTTGGATAACTTTTTGATAGGAAAAAAATTTAATTCCGACGACGCTGTAAAACAGGCGTTCCAAGATTTTATTGACTCTAGATTGCCAGGCTTTTACAGTTTCAGGCGGGACATGCTACTGCTGAAATGGCAAAAGGGTATTGACAATATGGGTGCATACTTTGATGAATAAAACTATTCCTTGTATTTATAAAACATTAGCAAACTTTTTTTTCTTTTCTACTAATTTCATACTTGATGACCTAAATATATAATTATTATTATTATTATTATTATTATTATTATTATTATATACATATTGTAATTATTCTTTATCTGAAGAGTTTCTAATTGGAAATTCTTTACATGTCTATGTAACATGCAAATCTTTGTGATTCCTATTAGCAAATGAAACATGTGTAATGAAGAGTAAATAAGACCAAACGATTTTCATATTTTGTTTGACACACACACACACACACATTTATACACTCTTCTACAGAAAGGAATAAGGCGAGAAAATAGATGGAGAGAAATAAAAATAAAAAAAAACAGAGATAAATATGTATATATATAGTGTTGGCTAAACAGCTTATTTACTATAGCACAGTATAGTATTGAAACAAACCACCATTGACACACCATAAGGTGTTGTGTGTATTATTTTGTAATATGTTTCCACATCAGGAAAGGTGAAGTGAACCAGTGATTGGCTGATGAGAAACCTATAACCAACTGTAGTATTGTTCACAAAATGTAGGATATAAAATAATAAATGAATATGTTTATAGTCAATCAAGGCAATTGGTATCTCTCACTTGCAATCTCTTCATTAGCATATGGGTGGGGGGTGGGGGGGCTGAAAAATTCCTGGCTTTAAGGGTATTGCGAAATCCTGGTTGGAGGCTAACCTTCCAAGTTCTTTTTTCAGGGCTTAGAAAAACTGAAGGACCACTGCAATAAGTGTGTGAATCTGAGAGGGAAATATGTTGATTAAAATCATAATTAATTGATCCTCCTCTATTTTCTATAACCCAAAGCCAGGAACTTTTCAGCACCCCCTCGTATGATGTGTCACTGTGGTTTAACGACTTACCTGTCAGGTGTACATACAGGTGTATGGCTTAGAATGTGACACAAGTGACCCAATTGTTAATGATGTGTCTGTTATATACTTTATGTTGTCAATTAATTGTCGTCTTAAGTGGGTTTATCACAATGGATGCCATCAGAAAATTTGTCACAATAAATTTTGTCATCCGTAGCAGACGATGTCATAGGAAATATCACAAAAGATATCGCCATAAAAAGTTTTATCTCATCAGACGTTCTTATAAATAAGTTTATCACAGTAAATGTTGTCGAAGTGAATTTATTACAAAGTATGATGTTAAAAGGAATATGATCAGAATAGATGTGATCATGAAAAGGTTTATCACAACACTAATGAGATTTGTAGGGATGCAGCATTTCGTTAGGCAACACAGCATTTCGTTATAAAATATTAAGCATTTTTATTGAGTTAATACCACGTTCTACTCTGTTAGCAGTACACTTTACATTCCTGGATACGAAATGTCATAACAAAAATCAGTGCTGGCTATAATTTCTATAGAATATCTGCAGAGATAACCTTTACAAGTTTATCACAATAGATATTGTCATCTGAGTAGATTTATCACAATACAGATGTCACAAAAAGGTTTACTACAGCTGATGAAAGTTTATCCAACATGTAACGTCATATGAAAGTGTATTTCAATAAATATCATCATAGGTATATTACAATATACAATGTCATAGGTTTATCACAATATATGATGTCATAGGTTTATTACAATGGATGTTACCTAGTAGATCTGTCACAAAGTATGATATTATATGGTCGTAAGAAGGTTTAGTGCAATAGATATTGTCCATAATTAGGTTTTCTCACAATACAGATATCATAAGAAGGTTTATTACAGACAGCAAATCATGTCATAAGGTGAGGTCATAAATAGGTATATCACAATATATGATTCCAAAAGAAGGTTTATCACAGCAAATATCACAAGTAGATTTTTCACAATGAGGTTGTTTAAGAAAGATTATCCAGCAGATATTCTTACGAAGAAGTTCACTGTAATAGGTAGGTAAGTAGGTAGATGGGTGAGTTGGGCAGGTAAGTTTGGATGTGGGGATAGATGGATGAATGGATGCATATACTCATTTATTATTTGTTATATATATATATATATTTATATATAACAAATAATAAATGAGTATATGCATATATACATACAGGTATGTGCATACCTACGTCTACCTGTATATATAGGTGCATATCTGGGTACAGGACATTGCAAACAAAACGTAGACAAGAAAATAATAATAACCAGAGTACAGAAAACACACAAGCCACATAGAGAACATTTTCCTTCATCAGCTACCCCCATTTTAACACTGACACACACACGTGTGTGTGTGTTTATTATATGTAAATGTTTATTTTTGTTTTGTTATAATAAAAGCAATTTTACATTGGCCTGATGGCTTACTCTATCCTTTAGAGTACAAATTTATATTTTTCTTATACAATGTTGTTGACAGTGACTTTGAATTTTCAGCCAGCCAAGCCACTCTTGGCAGTCTGATAAAGGCCTGGCTAACCAAAACTTTGAGACCGTCATCAACAGCATTCTTGTATACAGATAATAAATACACGCACACACACACACATACACACACCTATATATTTATACATAGAGAGAGAGAGAGAAAGAGAAATAAATAAATAGTCTTGTGAGTTGATGGATGAAAATTAGATGGCCAGGAAAGTTTCTTATGATTTGGCTTTCGTTATCTCTGTTGCATTGATTGCTGTTTCAGGAGTTAGCCGTACAAGCTTCACCCGAGATCAGTATTAAGGAATGTTTGATGAGCACAGAGGATTATGAAGAGGTGCAGTTCTCCAGTCTGTCTGGGACGTCGTTTATAATGCTGCAAAGCAAAAAGGAGAACATCGACGACAACAGTAACAGCAGCAGCAACACTAACAACAACAATAACAACAGCAACAGCAGTAACAGCAACAGCAACAACAACAACAACAACAACATAAAGAAGAAGAAATTGAAAGATGAGAAACGTTGTCGAGTTTGCGGAGATGTTGCCCTCGGTTACAACTTTGATGCAGTCACCTGTGAATCGTGCAAGGCTTTCTTTCGACGAAACGCAAGAGGGAGCAAGGTTGGTGGATTTCTTTTATTTTGATTGTTGTCTGGTTAACAAGCTTGCATTACAACCATTACAACCCGTCATATATGTGTGTGTCTGTGTTTGTGCCCCCTCCCCTCCACCACTGAAGAACTGTTGTCAGTGTGTTTATGTCCCCCATAACTTAGCAGTTTGGCAAAAGAGATCAATAGAATAAGTACCAGGCTTTAAAAAGAAAGTATTGGGATTGATACCTTCAACTATCAATTCTTCTAGGCAGTGCCCCAGCATGACCACACTCTAATGACTGAAACAAGTAAAAGATAAAAGATATATATATATATATATATATATATATATTGATTTTCCTTGTTACCTTAATAAACTAATCAATCTCTCTTTGTTCACTGATTAATATTTGATTCCTGTGTAGCTCCCTTTTCTGATTTTCTTCTTCATTTCTGCATATTGTATATCTTTACTGTTCTTCTCTTAATCCAAACTACTCATAATCAGTACATCTGCTCTAACTCTTTCATTTCAGTATCTAAATCTAACGAAGTCTTCTCGTTTTAATTAATTTACCTCCTACAGTAACTTTGGCAATGTTATTAATCCCATATTCAGTTTGACATCAATATTGATTTAATTAATTAGTAGATTCTCCTCCTAGCGTTTGTCCTCTGTATATATATATATATATATATATATATTGTTGAGAGTGTGTGGAGGGAACTTCTGGAAGGGAGATGTGGGACGAAGTGGTGGGAATGTATCTTCAGACCTTGAACCTCACAGAGGAGATGACTGGCATTTTGCTGTGCTTGAGGAGAAGACATGCCAAGCTAAGTGAAACCATTGATGTGCAGGCATATAGTCATGTCTTCTACATCTCTCTCAGCCAAGAGATCCTAGTTTTGTGCGTTTGTTGGTGCTGGTGCCCCATAAAAGCACCCGTGCTGGTGCCACTTACCAAACATTTCGGCTGTTTTCGTTACGCTAGCGCTTGCCATACGAGCACCAACAATTTGACCTCTTTGAAAGTCTGATAGATCTGTCATTTTAATTCTGCAGAGGTCGACTTTGCCTTTCATCCTTTTGAGGTTAATAAATTAAGTACCAGTGAAACACTGGGTCGATGTAATCGCCTAGTCCCCTCCCCACAAATTTCAGGCCTTGTGCCTAAAATAGAAAGGATTATTATTATTAATGTTGTTATTATTAGAGGACTGCATTATTCATGTTCACATATTTTGTATACATTTTATCTCATCTGCCTTGTCCTCTCCCTTTTTCCCCCCTTCATTTTTTTATGTATTCCTCACCCATATTATTAAATGCCTTTGTAATGTTCCCCTCATCTGATGCTCCTTTGTTGAATAAAAGAAAATCTATTATTTGTTATCATTATTGTTATTGTTGTTATTATAATTAACATTTTTATTTAGATTATTAGAAAAGAAGCTATTTTATCGATTAAAAAGCTTTCCTTCTGCTTTTCCTTCCAGCCTACTCGATGTTTGTTCCAAGGTAATTGTGTGATAGATGTAAGAACTCGAAGATTCTGCCCACATTGTCGTCTACAGAAATGTTTCTCTGTTGGTATGAAAAAGGACATGATTTTAGGTGCAGTATATTATTTTAAGCATGTATATTTTTCCCCATCTTCCCTCTCTCTCTCTCCCTCTCTCTCTCTCCCTCTCTCTCT
>NC_069002.1:36965822-36969058 GCF_001194135.2 Octopus bimaculoides | reverse complement strand
AGCGGTGTTATGTAGTTCTGGGATTTAAAATAGCTAAACAAAATTACATTAATGAATCTAATTTTAGATTCTTTAGTAGCTAGAATTTTGTTGGTCATTGACATCCTCCACTACCGTCATATAATTTGTCCGTTAGGCTTTTATGCCTGTTCTTAGTTTTTCTCTTTCACGCTACAGGCTGTTGTATTACACCTTGCTTAGTTGAGCCCAACAAAAGTATACTCTGTATATATGTGTGTGTGTGTGTGTGTGCGTGCTCTCACTCATGAGGCTGGGTGAGGGTTGGCACTGTTTGCTAGCCAGGCTCTTTAGTTGCTCACTTTCATTACACTTGATCTAACACATAAAGATACCACAGTAAAGTAAACGCCTCCTGTTTTCTCCTAAAGAATGTTGTTGTTGTTGTTGTTGTTGTTGTTGTTCTTGTTGGTGGTGGTGGTACTTCTTCTATCGGTCTCTTTTGCTGAACCGTGTGCACGTGCACGTGCACACACACACACACAATGAGCTTCTTTCAGTTTCCGTCTACCAAATCCACTCACAAGGCTTTGGTTGGCCTGGGGCTATAGTAGAAGACACTTGCCCAAGGTGTCACACAGTGGGACTGAGAGGCAAATTTCTTACCACACAGCCAGGCCTGTGCCATGTAGAGCTTTCTTGACCCATTCGCATTCAGACCAGCCATATCCGGCCCAAATGTTCTACGTAACTTATGTTCAAACTGGCCAGATCCGGCCTCCCACACCAACCCTACAATGCCATTCTAAAAATAAATAATCATGTCATTGAAATCTTGAAGGCACAAGATATCACGTGATTAATTCAAAACAATATAAATAGATAAACATTACATTTGGCTGGATAATCCAAATGTAATGGGTTAATTGGCTTTTTATTGTCACAAGAGCATATGATACCAATGTTTTCCAGGTACCATATGGATGGCACCAGATATAGCTGTTACTCTGCTTTCATTTTGTTTATTGATTGCACTTGCACCCCCAACTTGAATGGTCAGCCGCTCTGTTGGGTCAACTCACTCTCTCCCCCCTCACACACACACACACACACACATTCTTCATCCTCCAGCAGTCTCTCGTAACAGCATTCCTTGCTTCTTTCTGCTGTAATTCAAAAGTATTGATTTACACTAACAGAATCAAATTTCAATTATTAGTGATTAATTTCAAAATTTGTCGAAAAATTAATTCTGATTTTTTTTTTCCAGTTTAATTAATTTAAGAAATTTAATTGATTAAACTGGGAAAAGGTTTAGCATGTTTATTTTCATTCTGTAAATTAATTAAATATGACCCAGTAATATTAATTTTTCTTAGTATCCCGAACTAACTCTTTGTAACTGTCTCCATCAAATACTATATTTAGCAAATACCAAATTGTATTCTAATGGCTTCAGCAAAAACCAGTGACACCAGTTTTTATAAAGGGTGTGTGTGTGTGTATGGAGAGAGAGAGAGAGAGAAAGGATGTATGTGTGTGTGAGAGAGATGGGTATCTGTTTGTGTGTGTTTGTGAAGAGCATATCTGTATATGTGAAAGAGAAAGAGAGAGTATGTGTGAGAGTGAGGGTGTTTGTGTGAAAGGGAGTGGGTATTTGTGTACGGCAGAGGGGTATGTGTCTGTGTGAGAGAGAGAAGGTTTGTGTGTGTGTGTGTGAAAGGGAGAGGGTATTTGTGTATGTGTGTATGAGAGAGAGAGAAAGTTGTATGTGTGAGCATATAGTCATAGAAAATACACATGAAAAATTGGAGAAATCAGAATACTTTAAGAAAATAATTGAAACAAATATGAAGTATTTCTAAGACTTTTATAGGGTAGCAATACCAACACATCTTATAAATTTGTGAATATTTTAACTGGTTCATTTCCCATTATTAGTATTGCAAAGATTATAGAATCTCTTATACCTAGACTGGAAAAAATAACTTTTCTTGGTAGATGTGTTTATTCTTTTTCTTTTTGTTTCAGATGAAACAGAGCGGAAAGCGAGAATGGCCAAAGTTTTGGAAAATCGACAGAAACGCCAGTCAACTGGCAAAAGTAGAGAAGAAGTGACATCATCTGATCAGGAAGCTTGTTCTGATTGGTCAGATTTAATGAGCAATACACCAATGAGTAACTTCAGTGACAACTCTCCAACACCTACGACAGCTTCTAATGACCCAGTCCCCATCAAAGTGGATTTGGCTTCTCTACCAAAAGAGAGAGAACTGTACCGTAAACTGACGGAGAATGAAACAGTTTTCATCAAGGAGTTAACGATGCTTTACGAATCAACCTTAGCATCTCAAGTAGATTCTTATCACAGTGAAAAGAGTAACTATTCAACCATCAACCAACTGGTGAACAATTCGGAAATTGCTGTAAGGCGTTTGATTAAATTTGTCAAGCGTCTTGATGACTTTATGCGTTTGAGTCAGGAGGATCAAATAGCGACACTGAAGGCTTGTGTTCTCAGTACAATTCTCTTGCGGTCAGTGGCATTCTACTCGTACGAGAAAGATGCGTGGATCACGACCAAAGGTGAGGTACCGACAAAGATTCTAAAAGAGGTGACCGGCTACTTCAATCTGCATGACTCTCACACTCGTTATTGTCGCAGCTTAAAGTATGTTGTACAAGACAACCACGAAGTGATGACGCTGCTACAGCTAATCATAATCTTCAATCCTGAGGGACCGAACCTCAGCAGTCGGACTTTGATCTCTGATATTCAGGACCATTACATCACGCTATTAAAACATTACCTGGAGTCAGAGTTTTCTTTCAGCTATGCCAAAGAGATATTACCATTCCTTCTACAGAAACTCGCTGACTTGAAAGATCTCAGTGAAGAACACTCAAAAATTCTTTTACAAGTTAATCCGACACAGATTGAGCCATTAATGCTTGAGGTGTTAAACCTGAAATGATAGCGCCGGGTCAATTTCTTATTTGGCCTTAATTTACTTAAAAAAGAAACAAAAAATCAATAAGTTTCATAGTATTGATTGCAATTAACTATGAAGTTGGACTGTGATCTGATAACTCATCTATATATATATATATATATATATATATATATATATATACACATACATATATATATATATATGTATGTATATACATATATACACGCCACACATACACACACACTCAAAGATATATATATATACATACACATGCACATATACATATAAATAAACATACTGACACTCACACATGTATAAGATATA
>NC_069002.1:36962783-36965490 GCF_001194135.2 Octopus bimaculoides | reverse complement strand
ATATATATATATATATATATATATATATATATATATATATATATATATACATATACACACATTTATACACATACATACATTCTTATATATAAATATATAAGTTTGAAATTAATATTTTTCTTTAGAATAATAGTCAACTCTCTCTGCAAAATTGAAAAAGTCAACAACTTGTATTAAATGAAATCAAATGAGATTCGAAACGAAAATATTGCATTAGAAAGTTAAATCAAATTGTTGCAATATTAGTGTCCTTGGTATCTCACCCATAGGATATCCTATATTTCTTTTGGATTATTGGAAGGCATGGGGGCAAGTGGAATGTTTTTGTCTTGATTTAGGATATTCAGGGAAAGTCTGCTTGGCTAAAGGCACCCTTAGCTAAGCGCAAGGAAAGGGTAACACCCAATTATAAGTTGATTTTTCTCACTTATACAGTGCCACGCTTCCTTCTGACAACAATTAACCTTTTACACCTCTGTATGAGACTTATTCCGAGTGTCGTCATTGTTAAGTACTCCTTCTCAGCTCTGTGTGAAAAGATGTATGTTGTGGGTCCGATCAATATTTCTAAATGTGATGACACTCATATTTTTATTGTGAAGGACAATGTGTTAAGATTCCAGACGAAAACAATGTCGTCCCCATTTTCGAAGAGGATGAAGAGTTCATTGGGGGGTGGGGGTGGGGGTGGCATTAAATAAAATGAAATGCTACGTTGAACAGCTTGAATGATTATGTGGATGAGAGTTCCCCTTTGTTTCAATATTTGTTCTAATCCTATATAGATTAAAACTTTGAGATTAAGGTGTCTTTGTGTAGAAAACATGTAAATGCTAGAAGGAGGGGGGTGAAACCGTGAACGTTGACCATGACCTGTTCCAAACATAGAAAATCTCAAACTACATTTGGTTATTGCACTCTTCCTGTTTTATGATGTAGGGTGTGATTTCAAGGGAGAGTTGTCTGTTATTTTTAGAGGGTTAAACAACTGTATAGGGGCTACATGTCAGCTTAACATTTTGATGGGTGCCCCCCCCCTGTTGACTTGTCAACTGCAATGCTATAGCTTGACTCTGTTAAATTCAGTTGACCAATTTTTGAAGAAGAAGAAGAAGAAGAAGAAGTTAAAGAAATGCTAACACTCTGAACATCTAAAATAGACATGAAAATGTCAAAAACACAACAAGAGGGAAATAAATGAAAACTATCAGAATCTGAAATGAAGCATATAAAAAGTAGAAATAATTTAAATGATACTGAAATATAATTTAAATATTATTAGCAATATGCTAATGTTTATTACTAAACAAATATTATGAATATTAAGTGAATATTTGTATTATATATGTGGTTATTTTTTGTTTTGTTTTTATTTTTATTTTTATCAACTTATAACTCTTTTTTTTTTCCTGTCTTGTTTTGGATATGAAATATTCTATATTTTTGTCTTTCAATTTCAAAAGCAATGTTTTCTTCAGATATAGTTCACTCTCAAAAAAAAAGCAATGTCTACCACCTTTTGGCTTCGATAATTTTGTGATAGTTTGAAGCTAGTTGAAATAATGTGTTCTATAATAATTATATAATTAATTATTCAAGTAATAAAATTGTGTGTGTGTGTGAGAGAGAGAGAGAGAGAATGAGTATATGTATAAATATATATGGGTGTGTATATACATATATAATCTATATGTGTGGGTTGTGCATGTTTCTGTGTGAGCACGTGTATGTGTGTGTGTGATTATCATCATCATCATAAGCACATACACGTATGCATGCATACATATACACATATACATAATACACACACACACATATGTATATGTATATGCATACATGCATGTAAGCATATATAAAAACATAAATAGGTCTCTCTCTCCCTATATATATATATGTGGTGCACCAGCATGACCGCAGCCACTTGGCTGAAACACATAAATAAATAAATATATATATGTGTGTGTGTGTGTGTGCACTATATAAATGAGAATATATGTATGTATGTATATGAATGTGTCACAGATCAGATTTGATTTTCGAAATCTGCATCCCAGTGACACGGTATTCAGTTATCAGTAATCAAAAAGTTTACTTTGCTATGAGAAATAACTCAATTTTTCTTACAAAAGCCTCCCACTCTCTATCTGTCTCCATTAGGTTCTTCTCTTTTATGCCTTTCCCTCTTTCTATATATTTGCCACACTCTTCATCACTCTCTCTCTCTCTCTCTCTCTCTCTCTCTCTCTGTATATCTCTTACACATGCTGCTGCCTCTTGATGTTACATGTAAGTGCTTTCATTTCGTTTAAAACTTCATGACTGTAATGTTTACTTCCACTTTATAATAGCTACGATGCAGAAAATGCCAGCTTCCAAATTGTGTTTTCTGTTTGGGTAACATTTATCAAAAATCTTGCTGGATTAAATGAATCTCAAAGTCAAATTCAGCATGAAAAGTACTTGAATACACCAAATTTGAAAATTCTTTTATTGAGAGCAATAGAAAAGATCTCTCTCTCTCTCTCTCTCTCCCCCCCTCCCCCCTCTCTCAATCTGTATCTCGCTCACATTGGGTGTGTATTTGTATACATGTGTGTAAGGAATTTCATTAGAAGAGTGACAGAGTCAAAAGACCCTCGCAAAGCATCCGCAGTGAACTGAGAAAAATCCTTACATGGCAAAAACTTAGTTTATTGATGCATTATAA
>NC_069002.1:36962559-36962726 GCF_001194135.2 Octopus bimaculoides | reverse complement strand
CCCCCCCCCCCAAATAATGCAAAAATCTGTCCTGATCAAGAGGCTTATCCATTGGGGAAGACATGGTCTGGCATGGGACAAAAAGAAAAAAATTGAAATAAATGCATTCTATTATGAAAATTACCTGGCAATGACAGAATACTCAGCTAAGCTAGTATATGCATGTA
>NC_069002.1:36957785-36962440 GCF_001194135.2 Octopus bimaculoides | reverse complement strand
TGTGTGTGTGTGTGTGTGTGTGTGTGTGTGTGTATACATATGAAATAAAAGCAGCTCTAGTGTAATATTATTAAATACAATTTACTAATGTATGTGCTTTGTGTATTTTCCAGTGGCTGCAATGGTATAGCAAAGTATATAACTCTCATGTCACCGGTGTTAAAACAACTTAAAGTTGCAGCCACTGGAAAATACACAAAGCACACACATTAATATATGTATTTAATAATATATATATACCTGCACGCATACATCCATGGGGGTCAGGCAGCTAAATTGGAACTAATTTAAAATACTAAATCATAATGGCTATAATGAATTAAGTGCTTATATTTTGAATGCAACAAATCTTAAGATCTTAGTTAAATGTTCCTGTTACAGATTGTGCCAGGTTGTAGCAAGTTTATGAAATCCCTCCAACAACGAAATGAGCTGCACCTGATGAAAGCATTTGGCCATCATTGCCGATGCCATGGAATTAAAACGACAACAGTTTAGTACATTATTTACATTTGACAGACATTTGTCCTCATCTTGTTTGTTGTTCTCATTCCTTAGGAATGAGAACCCACGGTCGAAATTTCCCCAAGACACCTGATGAAGGCTGGAGAGTATATCAGCCGAAACGTTGTGTTAACAACAAACAAGATGAGGACAAATATCCGTCAAATGTAAATAATGTAAATAATTCCTCATCTCTTAAATGTAGAACATCAGTTTAGTATACTGTTGCTAAGCTTAAGGCTCCAGGAGATGTTTTGTCATCATCCCATGATGTCTATAACAATCACAAGTGTATACCTGAATCTCTCTGGATGGTTTAAAACGACCTGTTGCTGGAAATCCATCTACCTGCATGACCAAGCTTACAAAACTCCATGGTCTGGACAGGAGGACAAGGCTTGAGCCATAAACATTTTATTTATAGATGAAATCATATTGATGGGTATCAAGCTTGTGAGAGACTCTAAGAAGGACAATAACTAATGGGGGGTGGGGAGGACAGCTATTAAAAATTATTGAGTCATGAAGTCAAATTTTTAGAGGTATTGAAGCATTTCTCATTAACTATTCTGAAGCATTTAGTGAAGTGAGAGTCCCAAACTCCTCAGTTGTATGACGAACCTGACAGGGAAAACGAGAATCTTTGTCTCGACAATGAAATTCATAATTAAATAATAAGAGTAGAAATTAATATTATCAAATAATATCAATTTCAACCAGTGGTCAGCATACTTAAAAATGTCCAAGGACCGTGAATTTCATTTGAATATAAACAATATGAGAGATCACTATGTGGATCCCCTGTATGCTAAAAATAGATGTCAAACTGTCTTACCATTAAATCTGTGTTCCCAACTTAATAAGACACTAGATATCTCGCTCATAAACATCTAGCGTCTTACTAAGTTGAGAACACAGATTTAATGGCAAGATGGTTTGATGTCTATTTTTAGCATACAGGGGATCCACATAGTGATCTCTCGTATTGTTTATATTTAAATTCATAGTTATCCATTCATTTAAGAAGTGCCAACACATGAAACTCTCAGCTCTTGAGTCACTCCATTGCTTTGACTAGATATTAATAAAATTATACAAATACTCATATTTTGGGTCCTATTTTTCCTGTTTGCATCACCACACTTGTTGTTAAGCATTCATTAATCATTGGTGGGATTATTGCTTTTAACTCTTCAGAAGTTCTTACTCCCGTGTGATGTAAGAACCCAAACTTGGTGATGCTGTTTGAAGCTTTTCATGTGAGAGATATGTAATAGCACCACATTTCATCAAAGCTGGTCTTCATATCAAAAACAACAGTGTATACAAATGTTCTTGATAAAGTTCTGATGTTTATTGTTCACCCTTTAACATTCAAATTATTCTGTCACCTGTTATTCACATTGCTTTGAATTAATCATGCATTATCTCATGGCTTCAAGATTTTGATGATATGGTTGTATGTTATTAAAATGATATTGTAGGATAGGTGTAAGAGGCCAGATCTAACTGGTTTGAACATGAAACAGGCAGGCTATTTTGGCCGGATTTGACCAGTTTAAATACTAAAGGGTTAAACATTATGAACTGTATGAGGGTATGTTTGTCCTAGACAACTCGCAGTTCAGGGTTCAAGGCAAGGGGCAGGATTACTTGAAGGTGAAACTTCCACCATTTACCCACAAGGAAGTCTGGCCTTCTAGCTCACCTGAACTGAATCCATCCATTCAGGTGGTGCACATCATTGAATATAGGTCAGTCACTACACTGAAGATTTCTATAAGGAAGGTTTTCAGATTTAATTACATAAGTGAGGCAGCGGGTGGGGCTGATTCAGATTTCTTCATCCCGATTCATTCAAGTTGATGTTGAACATATTGGATGATATCTGTCTTTATGTTGCATATGAGTGTTTGTGTGTGCATCATTTTATATCCATCTTCCTACATCTGCATCGACTGGATAAACCTTCTCCAGCACAATATCTTGCCATTTGTTGTGGTCCTTTTCATCTCAATGAGATTTAGCTTCCTGAGACCAATTTTTACTTCTTCCCATGTCTTCCTCAATTTTGATCTGCTGTAGATTCCTTCCATCTGAATCATGTAACATTCTTTTTGCCCCAGGATCATCCTCTGTATGCATCACATGACCTTACGAGTAAAGTTTTCTCTCTCTTGCACACTACAACTGATTCATCTTACACACATTTTCTGAAAGTTTCTGTGTCCCCTGTTCTTAGTGTTGCTGCAATGCTTTCAAAACTCCCTTCCCCATTGCTAATTAGGTCACCTGCTTAGGTTATTACTACCTTCCAAGGTACTTTCTTCCCATTTGATTGAACAATTTGCCATGTACAGTTGTTCGTCTTTGTTAGCCTGCCTCTGATCCCACCTCATCTTTCAGACCCTCATAGGTTTATATTGTGGTACACTGTATGGGATTTCTACCCGTTCCTTTCTTGCATATCAAGCTTGAAAATATCCCAGACATCATTAAGGTCTGGTTTTCTTTCTTGTGGAGTAATACTTTTGGGTTTGCTATGTTTATTTTGAGGATATGTTTAAAGTTTTTTCATTCCAATTTAAATCATTGAAATATTCAACTATGATAACTCAGTCATTGGTAATTACACGTTCCCTTAGAAAGCGGGTCTTAAAAAACCTCTTTTATAAAATAGGAATCTGTGATAATTAAGTCCAGACACACACCTACATGCATGTTAAATTTTAATTGAACTCCTTGCTAAATCATTTTGTTGACAGCATCCCTATACATGGCTTGCATAGCTCCCACACTATATATATCTATATACCAGAGTAAGCACATAAATGTGAAACAAAGGGGAAAAAATAGCACTTGAATACCAGAGGTGGAGTAATGTGTTTTATCAATAAAGCTGCAAAAAAACTGTCCGATGAACAGGAACATGAAACTTTGAGTAACAGTTTTCGTAATGTCTTTGCAGTTTTATTAATAAAGTATATATATACATACACACACACATATATATGTATATAAAATTAAAGAAGTTGAATGGACAATTGCAGTTTAATCAATGCTACATATGTTTTAATAGTAGGGCATTTTATTCATAAATTGTGCTTTACACACACACACAAATACATACTTACGTGTGTGTCTGTGTGTATTCACAAACACATATACTGGTATATATATATATATGTATGTATATAAGCAGTGATGAATGAGCTGAGTTGTTCATATGTCAGACAGAATGACATGCAGCACTTTTCCAGCTCTCTGCTGAGTTTCAATGTTAGTGAGGTGAGTAAATAAAGTACCAGTCTATAAATAGAGTACGGATCTAGAGCTAAATTGTTAAAGCTGTTGACGGAGATCCTCACAGTATCTGGTTTGCATTCTTGCTTTTCTTAATTGAAATTGCCAGCTGGTAATACTTGCTGTTCTCTTCACACACTCACTGTAGGACGATGTGATGGTGTACAAGAAGAGACAGTGGAATCAAACAAACTCCTATTGTCGCAACACAGTTGTACCATGGTTACAGGGGTTTTGAAGACTTTACAATTGTATGGATTGATATTTTGAATCTTTGCCCATTCTTATCAAACTCACAAATGAATGGGCTCAGGTTTTTAGAAACATACTTGACAGTAAACTAATTATCGAATTGGAGGACACCACCGACTCAGGAGTGAGTTACTGTCTTGAAGACTTTGATATATTTTCTCTTATTTCTATGCCAGCTGTATTTAATGTGGCTTCTACAATTAGGGGGTGGGATCTTAGTTTTCTTCATTTTATTTCTTTCTTCTTATTCCATTTTTTACATAAACCTTCTTCACCTTTTTTCACATATTTTCTTATTTTGTCAGTCCAGCAGCCTTATTTTTAAAATATATATCTAGCGCATAAATAGAGCGTGAAAGATTGCTTGGAGATACATGGTTTATTTTATAAAGAAGCCTAGTTAAAGTATCATAAAAGCATGAAAATATTAGTAGCTCTTTTGGTATGTGTATAAAATTTATATATATATATATATATATGCAAACACACACATAAATATACATTTATATGTATATTTGTAGACATACATATATTTATGTGTGTATATATATATATATATATATATATGATGTGTATGTTTCTATATATATATGTGT
>NC_069002.1:36952388-36955169 GCF_001194135.2 Octopus bimaculoides | reverse complement strand
GTATGTATATATGTATGTATGTATGTATGTATATATGTATGTATATATGTATGTATATATATATGTATGTATGTATATATATATATATATGTATATATATATGTATGTATATATATATATGTGTTTATATAATGTGTGTGTATATATATGCATATATATATGTGTGTGCGTATATATATGTATGTATATATGTGTATATATATATGTATGTATGTATAGATATATGTATATATATATACGAAAGATAAAGGATATATACATATACATATATGTGTGTTTGTATATATATATATATGTCTATGTATATAACTATATATAATATAAAGTTTTGTTTTTAAATCATTAAATTATTTAATATGCAATGATGCCTTATTTCACTTGTAATATTTTTGTTTAAGTTCAACAAAATAAGAAATAAAAATCAGTTCCTACAATAACTACTATATTATTATTATTATTATTATTATTATTATTATTATTATTAAAGGTGGTGAGGTGGCAGAATTGTTAGCACACTGGGCAAAATGCCTGGTGACATTTAGTCTGTCTTTACATTCTGAGTTCAAATTCCGCTGGGGTCGACTTTGTCTTTCATCCTTTTGGGGTCGATAAAATGAGTACTGATTGAATGCTGGTGTCGATGTAATCAACTCATCCCCTCTCCCAAAATTACTGCCCTTGTGGCAAAATCTGGAACTATTGTTATTGTTATTATTATTATATGAAAATTAATGTAACTCTTTATGAAGGTGAATATATAATTGGAAGAGCTTAACGAATATGCAATTATGTAATAAAATACAGATTGATTTTGTTTATTGTTTAACTGTCTTCTTTGGGTTCAAATTGAAAACTGAAAAAAATACACAGAAATCCAGAAATTAGAAATTTAAACTGGTCTATCCTGCGTTTCTTCCTAGACAAAATGTCATCATATTTTGCTCGTTTGTAACTGGTTAAAACAAGGACAAAAAAATTAAGAGGAAAGAAAACACAAATCGGATGGAATTCTGTCATTTTCAGTTTTTGAATTCCTGTAAATTTTTCATTTTACATTTTGAACTTGGAGACAGACAAACTGTTGAAATATTGTTCTGTTCAATAAACAAAATCAGTATTGCCATATTTGCATTGTGCACTCTAATTGTCCATTAGCATTATTGGGGTTGATGTAATTGACTAACTTCCTCCCCAAAATTTCAGGCCTTGTGCCTATAGTAGAAAGAATTATTATTGTTATTGTTATTATTATTATTATTATTATTGTTATTATTATTATTATTAAGGCGATGAGCTGGCAGAGTTGCAAGCATGGCAGACAAAATGCTTAGCGATCTTTTATCTGTTTATCAACTTTGCCTTTGATTCTTTTGGGGTTGATAAAATAAGTACGATTAGAGCGATGGGGTCAATGTAAGTGACTTTCTCCTTCCCACCAAATTTCAGGCTTTGTCCCTATAGAAAGGGTTATTGTTACTTCTACCACTATTCAGGTGGTAAGCTGGCAGAATCGTTAACACACCAGGTGAAGTGCTTGTGGAATTCTGAGTTCAAATTCTGCCACAGCTGACTTTACCTTTCATCCTTTTGGGATTGATAAAATAAGTACCAGTTGCATACTGGGGTAATCGACTTAATCCCACTCTCAAAATTGCTGACCTTACACCAAAATTTGAAAACCTCCTCCGCCTCCTCCTCCTCCTTCTCCTCCTCCTCCTCCTCCTTCTTCAGTGTTATACCAAAACCACCTCAGTTTTCCACAATCTCCTCATCTCCCTGGTTCACTCGTCTCTATTTCTTTGATATCCACTCTAATATCATATGGTATTGAAACATATATGATCTTATTCTGATAGTATTACTGTTGTTGTTCTCCTTGTCCTATTTAAGGTACACATATTCCACTGGACTTTTCTACAACTTTAAAGTAGAGTACCATTATTTTCTTTATTATTCATATTTTAAGTTTCCCTTTTTTTGGAAAGAGAATATGGTGTATCTTGTTAAAGGATGTTCAGGATTAAATATTGTTAAGGCTAAGAAATACTGTGAGAGAATGCCTTGATAGTGTTTATAGATCCTAATTCTGTTACTTTCTAGAATGTACCTATATCCATCCTTAGAGGTAGAGATGTTGATATCCTTACAGAAATGTGTTAATCACAAATTGGATGATAAGTGGATGTCTGTTTGTTTGTCCGACAGCTAAGTCTGTGTGATTCCTTAGTCCCTCTGAGTGCTTCAGTGCAGTCATTTGCCACTGACCTGTCAGTGATTAACTATTAACTTTATTTACAACACAATACTGACTGAGACTGCATTGGTCAGCTGGTCTTGAAATGCAGGATATCACAAGCATTGTACTAACCTTGTTTACATTCCTTTTAAAGAAAGTAAGAAGCTCTCTAATTTAGAGGAGAAAACTGTTATCTCTTCCTTTAACATTCATTTCTGTTCTGTAACAGAATCTCTGCTGGTCTTGGCTTTTGTCTTCAGCAGTGTTCAACAGGTTCTAATGGATTAACACACTATTTTAATTTTTGTCATGCAGAATGTGTTACCTGGTGGTCTGTCTCTATATTGTAAGTTCCATTGAATTTTCACATTAATTATTATTGCTCTAAGCAGTAGGTATAAATAATTTTAAGTATGTATTAAGGTAAATATGTTTTTCTTTTGTTGTTGTCAGTGACTTGAACTATTTTTAGTCACCTGATTGGGACAAATGTAGACATTTCTTTGCACATCTCACAATGTCAGCTGAAAAAAAAAAAAAAAAAA
>NC_069002.1:36950704-36952223 GCF_001194135.2 Octopus bimaculoides | reverse complement strand
AAAAAAAAAAAAAAAAAAAAAAAACAGAAACAAAGCAGTGTATTTCAATCGTAATTTCAATAACAAAATCTTAATTCATATTTTCACTTTCTAAGAGAGGTGAAGAACCAGGGAGCTTTTTCTTGAAGTAGTTGTAATTTGGTAGTTCCACATATATAGAGCAGCTTTGCCATGATATGGTGTCGATAATTATAGTTTATCAAAGTTTGTATTGGACATTTTGATACAGTGTGTTGTATTATCTCAAGAAATACTCCACACAGAAGACATTTTCCCTCAATATTGTAGAAGATTATGGTTGTTCCTTCCAATCAACTGATGCAAGATGGCAGTCAGTAGTACAACTGGCCAAATACTTTTTGTCATTTCATCCATCTTCATGTTTGGAGTTCAAATTCCACTGAAGTTGACTTTCCCTTTCGAGGTCAATAAAATAAGTATTGGTTGAACCCTGGGGGTTGATGTAATCGACTTACCCCTCCCCTGAAATTGTTGGCTTTGTGCCAACATTTGAAATCAATATTTTAAGTGGTGATGGCTTGTTCCTGTATTGTGAATCTTGTTGCTTCTTTCGTTCCATCCAAGTTACGTGAACACATCACAATCAGATAGTTTTCTATTCTATATGGAATATCCAGTTTCCAAAACTATTGGCCATGTACAGGCATATCTTCATGGCTGTTCATCATGTTTGACCTCTGTACCATCATTTTGTCCATTTTTTTCATGGCATCATTTCTTATTCTTATTAAAGTGGCAAACTGACAGAGTTCTCAGCATTCTGGACAAAATGCTTAGCGGCATCTCGCCTGTCTTTATGTTCTGAGTTCAAATTCTGCCAAGGTCAATTTTGCCTTTCATCCTTTCAGGGGTTAATAAAATAAGTACCAGTTGTGTACTGAGGTCAATCTAATCGACTGTCCCCCTCCCCCCAAATTTCAGGCCTTGTGCCTATAATAGAAAGGATTATTATTATTATCATTATTCTGGTGGTGAGCTGGCAGAATTGTTAGCATGCTGGGTGAAATGCTTAGCGGTATTTCGTCTGTCTTTATGTTCTGAGTTCAAATTCTGCCGCAGTTGACTTTGCCTTTCATCCTTTCAGGGTCAGTAAATTAATTACCAGTTATGCACTGGGGTTGATGTAATTGACTTTTCCCCTCCCACAAAATTTCAGGCCTTGTACCTATAGTAGAAAGGATTATTATTATTATTATTACAATTCTTCTTCTTCTTATTATTATTATTGTAAGGATGCATGACGTAGAGGTTCGGGTTTTGCACTCATGGTTGCGAAATTGTGGTTTCTGTTCCTAGATTGGGTGATGCATTGCGTTCTTAAGCAAAACATTACCTCTCACCTTTCTCTGCGTGCAACACTGGTGCACCTGTTCATACAATATTGATTTGATGAAGGGAATGAATTAATGTACAGCACATACATTTGATCTCTTATCAACAAATCATTTGTGCAGGTCGTTCAGCAAAAGCTAAACACTCATACATCGTCTTTGACGGG
>NC_069002.1:36949254-36950694 GCF_001194135.2 Octopus bimaculoides | reverse complement strand
ATTATTATTATTATTATTATTATTATTATTATTAAGGTTGGTGCTAATGATGTAATAAAAATGTTATATTTGAACATCCTTTAAATTTGTGACAATAGACAGTGTTGATGATGATGATCACTAGTAATAATTTATGCATAAGCTTAACATTGGAAATATGTAGGGTAGTTGCGTAATTAGTTAAGATGACCCTCTACCCCTACCCCCATCCCTGTGTGCCTAATTCTTATTAAATTAATCTAAGGGAAGGGGGAGGATGTCAAATAGAGTTGAACTTGGTTGTAGGATTAAAAACCCAGAACACAAATCCGATTAATCAAATTACTCTTAAGCAATTAGCATAAACACATTGTCATTTCTACTACTCCACTTATTTTATAATAATAATAATAATAATAATAGTAATAATAATAATAATAATAATGATAATAATAATAACAATAATAATAATAATAATAACAGCAACAACAACTACAGCAATAATAATAATAATAATGAATATCAATAATAATAATGATGATGTTTTATTTGCCACAGGGGCATCAGATGAGAGGGATGTTACAAGGGTAGTTTAGAATTTGTGTTGGGGTCTGCATAAAGATGAGGGGGAGCAAAGGGAAAGAAGGTGGGGGCGATGAGATAAAAGTAAATGTAGTATGAAGAATATATGAACACATCTCTGATGATGCAATCCTGAAACAGGAAAACCTCCAACTCTGGTCAATCAAAGAACCCTGTAGGTCCAAGATCACTCTGACCTCAACCAACTGTTCTTCAATCTCCAGGCACATACTCCATTCACCCTGTGGCCATTTTTGCCACAGCCACTCACCTTTATAACAAATTCACTGAGAGGGAGAGAGAGAGGGAGGGAGCACTTCCCTGTCAACCCTCACTTTTTTTTTCCAAGTGCAACTTTTTAAAAGTTGGTGAAAGCTTGACTGAAGAAGAAGGTTTCTCTCCTCAATCATTTAAGCCTTGGCTTTTAGCCTCTTTTACTATGGCCACTAGACAGAAACATCACCTGTCCTACCTTGTTAGAGATGGGTGGTTGGGTGATCCTCAGAGTGGACTCAGCCTAGGGTCCAATTCATCCAATAATATTACTAATCCGTTTATTTACCTGACACCATGGCTCATTCATGCATCTAAAATGTGTCACAAAAGGGGTTTCTAGGATACATGTGGAGTTGTACAAATTAGTTATAGAACATGAGGGCAGAGTGTGGAAGCAAGGCTATTGTACTATGTGTGTGTGTGTGTATTTATATATATATATATATATATATAATCTTTTATCTGTTTCAGTCATTAAACTGTGGCCATGCTGGGGCACTGCCTTGAAGAACTTTTAGTTGAATGAATTGACCTCAGTACTTCTTTTTTTTTTAACTCCTGGTATATATGTATATATATATATATATATATATATATATATAT
>NC_069002.1:36944704-36948498 GCF_001194135.2 Octopus bimaculoides | reverse complement strand
CTCTCTCTCTCTCTCTCTCTCTCACACACATGCCCATTTCATATACACGTATATACATCTTTCATTTTCTCCTCTCATTTTAAAATAAAAGTAAATAAATAAAAAATTTTACTGAAATTAACGAACGCAGATGACAGCTCTGCAAATCAAAACGAAAGATCACCTAAGCAACTTTCTTTATTATAATACAGATGTGACTAATTCAAAGAAACATTACTTTCATTATTCACACATCGTCAGTCTTGTAATTTTGGTTGAAATTGAAAGTGTGAAACTATTTTCACTTTGTAATGAAACTTGGTCATTGTAACTTTCAATATCAGCGTGTTTCACTGTTGAGTGTGTGGGTGGTGGGGAAAGTCATATACATGTACTAAGACACACACACACAGATATACATTAACGCACACCTCAAGCCTATCTCTGTACCTGTGTGTGTCTGTATGTGTCTTTAGATGTGTGTGTGTGTGTGTGAGTCAGTCAAAAAAATGTCTGTATACTGACAGACACAAAGACTGCCACACACATGTATTTGTCAGTCATCGGCCTAATATACGTAACAAATGCGCGAACACATAGAAGATGTGATGGCATCATCGTTGTGGTGGTGGTGGTGGTGGTGATGGTAAAAGATGTTTACAATAGGTGACTAAAAGAAAAATGATAATGTTAAATTTTTGTAATGCAAATAACTGAATGAAAATATTGTTTAGTTGGTAGCCAAAAGCTTACTGAATCTTTTGATACCCCATACATCAAGAACAGCAACTCAGTTTTGGAATGCATAAGGAACATACGCGCGCGCACACACACACACACACACACACACACACACACACACATACAAACTCTTTTATATATCTAAGATATATATATATATATAAGATATATATATATATATATATATATATATCTTATATATCAAAAGGCAGCTTGTCTGTCTGTCTGTCTCTGTGTGTGTTGTGTGAACCACTTCTACAATTTTCAACCAAATTTCACCAAATTTGACATGTGTGCTCTCTTTGACTTAGGACGCTTTTTCTTATAATTTGTTCCTCGAAATTCTGTGACCCCAACATAAATAGACTACTCTCAATTCGCCTAGGATTTGGCTTGAGTCAGCAAAAAAACGTGACACACCCAGCTGGAAAAAATCAATACTTTACTTTGTCAGCTGGGGCAAGATCTTATCAACTGCTTGCATAGTACTGCCAGCAGTATTCATGTGCAAGTTACAATTTGCCTCTGTTTTCACATGAGCACTCTTTTACATATAATTATTCCAACTTAAATTAGCCACTTCAAAACTCTTATCCAAAATTAAAAATCCTTAATTCAGTCTGTTTGATTAACATTTTTGACAACTACATTTTACTATTTCTTGGGTGCTACACATTCACCGCTTTTTCCTTAGGATTTTTTCCATTGTGTGAATTGATAATTTTCCACCATGCCTCAAAGTAAAAGATCCAATATAGGTCAGCAAACAAATGCTGCACAGAAAAGTAAATGTATGCATGCAAATGAATCTGCCGAGGACGCCGCCAGGAGGAACTCTCTCAATGAACTTAAGATGGCTTCAGCGTGAAGAAGGGAAAGTGAAGAGCAGTGTTGTGGTCGGTTAGCATGTATTGCTGTGCAACGAGCTGCCCAGAGCAACGAGCAATGTTCAGCACACCGAACGAGAAATGCTTCCTCTACGGCTGCTGCACGAGCTGCAGAGAGTGCAGCACAATGTGCAGATCGACTTACAAGAGATGCTACAGCAACTGCTGTTCCGTGTGCTATGGAGACTACAGGGAAAAGACAACAATGGATGTTGTTTGATGCGGCAAACAGGAAAACATCAGGTAACCATACCCTTGTCGCCTGTGGAAAGAGTTAATTAAGATTTCCAAATATTGAGAACATAGGTGGAAAATGGAGAGAGAAGAAGGAAAAATTAGGTAAAAGAAATGAAAATAAAAGGAAATGTTTGAGTAACACACACGAGTCCGTTCTTTGAAATGGTGGTCATTGTACATGAATATAAACCTATAAGAACTCCCCACCGACACAGAAGACACAGCTTGGATTAGTGTACCTCACTGCCTTCTTTCTTTATACTAGAATCTGCTGCATCTAAAAATGTCTTGGAGCAATTCTGGAGTCAGCTCAGCTATGAAAGGCCCTGCAATTTCTAGGGCGTATCTCCCAAATGGTCATAATGATAATTATAATATCAAAACATTCTGTATAGCTTACTTAACATGGATACACTGTAGAAAACCATCTAATACTACAGTTATTGTTTTAAGAAAGCATCTCGTATAGACATATAGTGCTAAAAAGTACAAAAATATATTGAATAATAAGTGTTTCTACTATGAGCACAAGAAGGCCTGAAATTTTGGAAGCAGGAGCCCATCAATTACATCAACCCCAGTACTTAACTGGTATTTTATTTCTGTTGACCTCACAAGGATGAAAGGCAAAGTCAACTGTATTGACATTTGAACTGAGAATGAGTTAGAAAAGCGTCACTAAGCATTTTGTCCAACATTCTAAAATTCTGCCAGCTCACTGCATTATATCTTAATGGTAATAATAATAATAATAATAATGATAATGATAATAACAATAATCATAATTGATGATAAATAAATACCCTGATGCAGTACCAGGCAGTGGCTCTCATGGCTTCTGATCTTAATTGATTTGAAGTGTTATCATGTACATTGTTCTTTCTTGGTGTAAAAGACAGGCTACAACAAATATTCTGCTCAATACTGCAAATTTGCTTGTCAGTTGTTTGACCTCAACCAGTTGAGCATGTCCCTTGGTGGCTGACAATACGTGCATCTTTGATCACAAGCAGAAGTAGTGGGAGAGCGTCATAGCCATGTGTTGAGAGGAATTCTTTGGGGTTTGAATAATTCACCTCTGGAAACATAAGTGTTTCATTTATCATCTTTAAACAAACCTTTTTCAGGGAGCTTTTGAGCAGGACGAAAATTCTAACCGGGCCCCACCTGCAAGGTCATGCGTTGTTTGTCTTGATATGAAATTGCCATGCTGCACACATGGTTGTGATGCATGTGCCAGGTGGGCCCTTATCAGACAGGTTGTCATGACGAGTATGGTGGGCTTTGTATATTTATACCCCAGTGTCACTTTGATGGTATGCACTACTCTCTCACTCAATAACGATAATGATAATGATAATAATAATAATAATAATAATAACAATTGTTTCAAATTTTGGCACAAGGTCAGCAAATTTAAAGGGAGAGGGTTAGTCAATTACATCAACCCTGGTACTTGATTGGTACTTTATTTTATCAATCCTGAACAGTCGAAACAGAAAAGTGAACTTGACTGGATTTGAAATCAGAATGCAGAGAACAAATGCTTGGTTCTATGTATTCTCAGTTAACCATTTTCTCTCTCTCGACCTCAGAACCTTTTTCGAAGAATGTTGTCTGTTGGATATCTATGTTTTATTCACACAGATATTGACCTCCCAGCAGATTCTATATATTGCCGGAGTTAACCATCGTATTTGGGCCAGGGTAACATTTCTAAGAAACTCGCCTATTGGATATCTGTGTTGTATTCAAGCAGATATTGATCTCTCAGGGAATTACTGCTTTTGATATTAACCATCCAGCTTTTATGGTTCCTGAATGACCAATTGAAACCGAACCAACAAAGCAAATCGTTCCAATTTACTCAGAAAGACCTTGCAAAAGAAACATCTCAAAATCAGATGCACACTGCCCCACCACCACCACCACCACCACCACTGCCACCAC
>NC_069002.1:36937707-36944039 GCF_001194135.2 Octopus bimaculoides | reverse complement strand
AAGAAGTAACTGTCCAGCATCTTTGCAAGTCAGTACCTTCCTCCCCTTCCTCTTCCCCCTCCTCCTCCTCCTCCTCGAGAGGAAGGGGACATGGCTGGTGGAGAGGTCGTCTAGACATCTGTCTGCCAAGAACACTCACCCTCACCTCACTGCCAGCCACGCTGCACCCCCATCTCCCCCCTCCCATCCCTGCAGAATTTTGAAGATTTAATCAATACATTAAGAAGTCAACTTCTGATCGGTTGATGACATTCATCTTATGAAATCGTTAACTTCTAATGAGGCTGTTTAATTTAGTATAAGAAAAACAATGATGATGCACTGATTTCAACACTTGTCTTTATATGACTGTACATGCGTGTATGTGTGTGTATGTATACATGTGTATGCGTGTGCATATATGTGTGTGTGTGTGCGTGTGCATGTATATGTGTGTGTTTGTGTATGTGTATGTGTGTGTGCAATTATCTGTATGTGTATATATATATATGTGTGTGTGTGTATATATATATATGTGTATATATATGTGTGTGTACATACATATATATATATATGAATAATATATAGTCTATTGACTAGTTTTTCTACACGCTAGGCTACTGGTAGTAAGAAAAAAAAATTCCAAATAATTTTTCCTACCCTGAAATTTATATATATATATATATATATATATACAGTAATGTCTCAATTTACAAGTTAATTTGTTCCTGAAGACTGCTTGTAAAGCAAAGACTCATAAAGCAGAGCAATAATTTCCCAAAGTAGCAATGTTATAAATCATAATTCATTCCCAGAAAAATATTTTACCCATAATATTCATAATACTCGTAAATAAAAGGCAATAAAACAACAGTAGATTGTAAAAAAATATTTTATGTAAAGTAAAAAGAACGTCAGGATCATTTATAATAAAAAATATTATTATTATAATTGTTTTCTGAATCACTTTCACTCGCACTAGACTCACACATACCATCACTGAGAGATATGATCACTGATTCACAAGCACTTGTAGACGGACCAGTAGATTTCTTTGTAAAATTGAGTCTAGATTTGTTTACTTAGAAGAAGCTTTTTTTTTTGCTCTTTATGCATTTCTCGGTAACACGCAGAAGCATTTGTTATGGTCGTACAAACTTTTGCACTTCGTTCAAAATTTGGATCTTGTACTTGAAAAATAAAACTCATAAACCTGGGATCTCATACAGCAGCTCCTCATAAAGTGAGGTAAAGTGAGGTATATAATTGTGATCATCATCATCATCATCATCATCATCATCATCATCATCATCATCATCATCACCACCATCAATATATCAAAGTCCACTTTTCCATGGGTCAAATGGAATTTGTTGAGGCAGATTTTCTTACCCTCTCCCGTTGTCAACCCTCATCTGTTTCCAAGTAAGGTAATATTTGCCCATGTTAAGGCCCATGTTTTGAGAGAAGATTGGAAAAGAAGGACACCACATGTTTGATGGCGACACTTGAATACTCTGGGTGGGTGACAGGAGGCTGTGTTTACGTACGACAGCGTCTCGTTTGGTTTGCAGTCGGGCCTGTAAGTATCGGAGCCCAGGTCAAGCGTAACGTCTAAGAAGTCCACTGATGTGAGGTTGGTCTCTATGGTGATCTTCAAGCCTATGGAGGCTAGCGTGCTGATTAAGTCTTTCCTAAGTCTGTCTGGTGTATGGCTGCTTGCCTCCCCAGAGATGGCCAGAGCATCATCCCTGTAGAAGCCAAAGAGGACGGAGGGGAACTTTTTTCTAAGGGTATCTAGGCCAGCAGTCCCTTATGAGCAAGAAGCCCATAAACCAGCCTACCCCACTATAATATACATATACATACATATATATATATATATATATATATATATATAGATATAGATATAGATGTAGATATATATTTGTGTGTATGTGTATATGTGTGTGTTTTTGTCCACCACCACCACCACCACCACTTGCCAACAATAACTTTGTGGTTCGACAAAACTGACTGATAAAATAAGAATCAGACATAATAAAAAGAACTGGGATTGGTTCATTCAATTAAAATTCTTTTAGGTTGATGCCCCAGCAACGTGAGCCATCTGAAACAAGTAAAGAATAAAAAATATAAATATATATATATATATATATATATTATCATCTTTTAATGTACATCTTCCATGCTGATATGCATGTCTAGCTCTGTCTGTCTGTCTCTCTCTCTCTCCCTCTCACTCCCCTCCTTTCGTTTTGATCCTCAGCCTGGCATTGTGTCGTGTTCACTCAGCTGTAGATGGGTTCAGAGGGAATGGTGGCCTGCCTGCCCTGCCGGTGGGGTAGCATCATTCGAAAGTCACAACATGACTATCAGATGTTGTATATTGTAGTGTATTCACACTACAATATACAACATCTGATAGTCTTGTCAAAATAGTGAGACAACGATAAGCATGGCTGTGTGGTAAGAAGTTTGCTTCCCAACAACATGGTCCCAGGTTCAATAGGATAAGGATCAGGTTTTAAAAAAGACAAGTACTGGGGTTGGCTCATTCGACTAAAAAAATTTACAAGCCAGTTCTTTAGTATGGCCTCAGCCTATTGACTGAAAGAAGTCAAAACAGTCAGAAGATACCTGTGTGCGTGTATGTGTATATATATATATATATATATAAAAGTTTACATAGGTATGATACCAAACCCTTTCAATCGAGGTTTTATTCATACAGGCTTAGAAATATAAGTACTTCAGTTGAGTTGTTTGACTAAAACTCTTCAAGGCAGTACCCCAGCATGGCCACAGTCCAATGACTGGAACAAAGAAGAGAGAAAAAGGCCTGGTAGTGGCCTCTTTTGCCAAACCACTTGGTTACCAGGGATGTAAACACACTAACACCAGTGGGGAACAAATAAGACATACACGCATATTTATATGACAGGCTTCTTTCAGTTTCCATCTACCAAATTCACTCACAAGGCTTTTGTTGGCCTGTGGCTACAGTGGAAGACACCCAGGGTGCCACATAGTGGGAATGAACACAGAACCATGTGTTTGGGAAGCAAATTTCTCAGCACAAGCCACACCTGTGCCTACACACACACACACACACACGTATACACACACACACACGCACGCACACATTCATATGTATATGTTGGTTTTTTTACTTTCTGTCCAATATTCTATGTAAGCATGGATTAGATGAATACATTCACTGTGGCATTGTCTTAGGATCAGACTCTCTTCTTTTCACTAAGCATCAGGCTAAGTTTAGTCAGATTTCTATGATCTTAATCCTTTATCCATCTCATCTTTCATGCCATGATAATTCTTCTGTCTGATGTCCAGTTAAGTGATGGGCTTATATCTTTGCAGGATGACCAATGTGATTACAAACACAACACACCTTAATTAGCAACACCTTAACAAAGTATCCAAGATTATTGTCATTAATCAGCATCTCCTCGTTATTTTATCCACCAGTAACAAGCAAAACGAACTCTTCTTTCTCTTACGATATCTTGTAGCATCGAAAGCACATTGTAGAATCCATGTTTGGTAGGTTGTTCCTTCCAGGATACATTCCAAACAGTGCAGTATGAGTGTCAGCCTTAATATATGCATGCACACAGACACATGCATACATGTATGCACTCATACGTACACACAGACACACACCAACACATACATGCACACAAACACACACATGTACACATAGAAACACACACACACAAACACATACATACACATGCATATACATACACATGCACACACATGTGGACACACACAGGCACACAAACACACATACATACAAACACATACATACAAACACATGCGCACACACATACACATGCATGTACACACACACACAAACACAGAAACATATACATACACATACATGAACACACACACATGCATGCACATATGCATGCACGCACATACACTCATACGGACACACACACACACACACACACACACACGCCACTCTCTTCCTGAACCTACTACTACCACACCTCTCTCATTCTTGTCACAGTTGGCATGTTCGCTCCCCTTCCTTCCATTCAACATGTCTCTTAGGTAGCAAAGTATCTCCGCATTTTCCATTTTCATGCCATTTACAAGTTGCAACATAATATTCTCTCCACCTGCCCCTACCTTCATACGCCCCCCTTACACTTAAACGTAGCTTCCCCGTTAGTTGATAACCCTATCACACCATCACACCTCACCTACATTTTCAATGAACCCGTCCAGTACATTCTGTACGTTTCATGGAGTTTACTCTAACATTATTAAAGCACATTGCATATAACCATTTCACTGCTTAGCCCACATCACCACCTACTTTATATAATGTGTGTGTGTGTGTGTATGTGTGAGAATGTGTGTGCACATCAATCAGGCATGCATGTGTGTGCGTGTGTGCTTATATATATACATATGTATATATATCTTTTATCTTTTACTTGTCTCAGTCATGAGACTGCAGCCATGCTGGAGCACTGCCTTCAAGAATTTTTAGTCACATGTATTGACCCCAGTATTATTTCTTTTAAGCCTGATGCTTATTCTATCGGTTTCTTTTGATGAACTGTTATGTTACTGAGACATAAACACACAACCACCAGTTATCAAGTGGTGGTAAGGGACAGACACACACACACACACACGCATGCATGCATCTACATATGTATATCTACATATATATATATGTGTGTGTGTGTGTGTGTGTGTGTGTGTGTGTATATAATATGGCAACTTAAGAAAGGAAAAAAACGGAAGTTGGTCAATCCTCTGCAGAGCTAAACAATGCAGAATAGGTAGAAGGAGATGCGAACTTTTCAAATCCTAAAAGCAGTGGATAATCTTAAATTAACCATCGGCAGGAATTAGTGATACGATGTAAGCATTTTTTTTAATAAACCATTCAGCAGGTTTCCATGTTAACTTTAATAATACAGTGAGAGGTCATAGGTCAAGATGGGTAATAGATGACCAAGCGATAAATGTGAATTACCTAATATTTTTATTATGTATATGTTTATAGGTTTTCTTTTTATTTTATTTAGCCTCACGTTGCTGTTTTAAAGACTTTATTTTATTTTACTTAGGTTTTTATATTTGTATGTGTGTATGCATGTATGTGTGTGTGGTGTGTGGTTGTGCAAATATGTGTGAGTATGTATATATGCGCATATATATAAGTATGTATATATATATATATATATATATATATATATATATTTCCATGAATTTGAAATTATCTTAAACCATTTTTTAAAATTTTATTTTATTTCATCCTATTTTATTCTTTTAAGATTTTAATCTCTTTTAATCCTTTAATCTTTAACTTTTATTTTTTATTCTCATTCCAGTATTATTGGGATCCTTACCTTCTTATTGTTGTTCTATTATCACCCCATCATTATTATTATTATTATTATTATTTCTGTTATTAATTTGTAATATCTTATTATTATTTCCTTGATATTGATGTTGTTGAAGTTGATGTTGTCACCCTCACCATTATTGTTTTGGTATAACACTTTACTCTTCAGATTTATTCAAATTCTTCATATCTTAGTTTATGTTAATGCTAAGTTTAGAAACTTTAAGTTCTGTTCAAATTTTAATTCATAACCCTTTTTATTAGTTTAAAATTATAAAACCTGCTGAATCAGGTTAACATGAATTTACATTTCATTTTCAACAACTCTAACTTGACATCATCCCATTTGTAACATCTCTCAGTCTATCCGTATTTACATCCTGGATAATAAAAGCATTCCTGACCTCTACAATATGGCTAAAACTAGTGTCCTTTTATTTTCTTGAATTCCCACAGTCTGCTAGATAGCAACAATGGAACATTATTGTCTTAGACTGACCATGTCCATAAAAAAGCCCATATCAAATTTTAACACAATGGTTGAAAATATTTAACCTACATACAATGCCAATATGGTAATGGGTGTTGACCTGACCGCAAACACTAATAATTTGGATTGACCCTCTTCCAAATTTGGTAATACAATACCCCTACTTCTAGTAAGTGACTGTTATACCATCCCCCTTACCTACTTCCATTTTCTCCTCTCACCTTCCAGATACAATAGCCATTCTTTCAGTGCTCTGCTTGTTATAACCAGAAATGGCTCTGATGGAAGTCTTATTAATTTTCTTAGGGCCTTCAATTCTTCTCAGTTGGTCAATAGACCCATTGAGTAAACTTATCAGTAATGTATCTATAATGACTACTAGAAACAGCTGTAAGCCAAATTTGTTCCAATAAAGGAAAAATATGTAATGACCATTATTTTTAATTTGTTTCTTATATATATATATAT
>NC_069002.1:36934771-36937207 GCF_001194135.2 Octopus bimaculoides | reverse complement strand
AAGCAACGTTTTGAAACATGAAATTCATCCCAAAATATTTCAACAATGCACAAATTTTATTCATAGAAATAAGTACCATTACAATCAAAACATTTTTGCCAACGAGTTACAAGTTTGTTTATTCTGTTAGCATAAAAATCTGGAGTTCTGGAGCTGCTATGACTATACCTAAACATGCATACATACGCTGTATATACACCAGATTATAAATCTATAATAATTGCCAACAGAGTTTCACTTGAAAGAATTTACCAACGATTCTGTATTGTCCATTCCTGCTAATACTAAGTCATACTAAGGACATACGGAAGGAAAACTCTAGGTATAAATGGATTCCTGCATGTATAATATATGCTGACATAGTTGAATAGATAAAGACATATCATCATCATCATCATCATCATTTAATGTCCACTTTCCATGCTGGCATGGGTTGGACTGTTTGACTGAAAACTGGTAAGCTAGGGAGCTACACCAGACTCCAGTCTGATTTGGCATGGTTTCTATGGCTGGATGGTCTTCCTAATGCCAACCACTTCACAGAGTGTAGTGGGTGCTTTTTACGTGCTACCAGCACAGGTGCCATTGACGTGACACCAGTATTGGCCACAACTATGACTCACTTGATTTGACAGTTCTTCACAAGCATGGTATATTGCCAAAGGTTTCGGTCACCTGTCACTACCTCCATGAGGCCCAATGCTCGAACAGTGTTTTTTATGTGCCACCAGCACTGACGCCTGTCAGACAGCACTGGTATCAGCCACGTTGGCTTAATGGGTCTTCTCAAGCACAGCATATTGCAATAGGTCTTGTTCACTTGTCATTGCCTCTGTGAGATCCAACATTCGAAAACTCATGCTTCACCACCTCATCCCATGTCTGGCATTTGATGGAGTCTATTTTCTGTACATTTTTAGTGTTAATTGTACCTATGCACCTTCCACACCCAAAAACTATTTTCCCTGTTAACCTTCCTTTGATATTGCTTCACCTCTTATGAGCCCATAGCTTACACTGGGTACATCTTATGGAGTTTCTACCTACTCCTTTTCTACAGATTGAGCAGGACCATCGACCTGAAGAGATTTGTGATTCGTCTTCTCTCAGATTCTGCTGTCTTTAGGTGACGTATGAGGCTTCTGCAATTCCCTGCTGAGCAACCACACAGTTAATTTGCTTGCAGTGATCAAACGTTCCTGCCTGGAGCAGCTCTCCAGCTTACCAGGTGCAGTCAAAGCATCCAACCCATGCCAGCATGGAAAACGGGAGCGAAATGATGATGGTGTTGATCAGGATGACATATACGTAGCAGTATAAATATAGAAATACTAGTAATATAGGTTTCGAATTTTGGCACAAGGCCAGCAATTTCAAGGGAGGGTGTAGATCAGTTACATCGTCCCCAGTGATTAACTGGTCCTTATTTCAGTGATCCTGAAACAATGAAAGGCAAAGTTGCCTTGGCAGAATTTGAATACAGAACATAAAGATGGATGAGATCTAGTTAAGCATTTTGCCTGGCATATTAACAACGATTCTGTCTGTCTGTCACCTTATGAATACCAGTAATATAAATATATAAATATATGTGTTTGTTTCTGTAACATATACATATTTAATGTGTGTGTGTATGTGTGTGTGTGTGTGCGTCTGTGTGAATGATAAATGTGTCTGTACCTGATTTTATATATATGTATAAGCACACACACACACACACACACACACACACACACACACAGATACGTATACATACATACATACATAAATGTGTGTGTGCACATATGTGAGCGTGCACGTGTGTTTTGGTTGTGCATGTGTTTGTGTGAGGATGGTCTGTTTGCGTATATAGACGTGCGTGTATGGGGAAAACAGACTTTCAAGAAATGAAGATGTGACAACGACAATGATGATGATGATGATGATGGTGGTGATGGTGAGGTACACATTTCTAGCAAGGTTCACATACACATGCACATGCACACATACACACACTTATTATGTGTACATACATACACCCTCGCAAGCAGGTACGCACACACACACACACACACACCCAATTGCCTTATGGATATCAATTGAAAGTCAAAATCTATGAGATTTAATCCCATATTCTACAATTCAGCTAAAGTTGTTGATATTGTTGTTGTTGTTGTTATTGCTGTTTTAGTCCAGTACTGTGATCAAAAAACTTCCACCCATGACTATCCATTTTATTTTTGTCTTTAAACATGTATCAAGGACTGACTTGTCCACCACTATGTCCTTCCTTTCAAAGAGATTAGGATGTGGTTTGAAGGAATTTTGTTTGTTATTTCTTGCAGGCTGAGTGGTTGAGTAGAATATCACTCATTGTATGTGAATACCTCAGCATGGCTACTGTCAAATGGCTGAAGCAAGTAAAAGACAAAAGATATATATATATATATATATATA
>NC_069002.1:36933672-36934476 GCF_001194135.2 Octopus bimaculoides | reverse complement strand
ATATATATATATATATATATACAGGGTGATTCAAAAGTCACCATACATAATTTATTTTTTTTATATGAAACAGTTTTTTTTATTTAACTGTTCCTTATAAAAAAATAAATATTTTCTATTTATGGTGACTTTTGAATCACCCTGTAGATATGTATGTATGTATGTAATTATGTATGTGTGTGTGTGTGTGAGTGTGTATAATATTTAAGTGTTGGGTATGTTCCTAGTAGTATGCCAGTAAAGCACGTTCACTGCCTATGGCTACCTGATGTCATCCACGGTATTTACACAATTGTCGCTGGATCGACCTCAGGAATTCCTCAGTGTATGCTGAGTACCAACCAAGTGGCAGAGACAGAAAGTGGAATACGCAGGAAACTCTATTGCTCACAGCGATCATTCCGACGCATCCTGCATTGTTCCCTCAATGGTGGGAAACTCTATGACTATTTGTGATGCATCCCTCAGTACAGAAGTGTCTCATCAGGCGATGTCATAAGTATCTCGTTAAATGAATTCTGTTTTGCTTAGATTTAATACAGCATGTTATCCGTAACGAGGTGACGGAACACTTCTGCCCCAAAGGATGCATCACCACTAGTCATATGGTTTCCCATCCATGAGGAATCAGTGAAGGATGTCTTTGAAACAATCATTGTGACCCATAAAGTTCCCCATATATTTCATTTCCCATCTCTATCATTTGTTTTATCTATCTATCTATCTATCTATCTATCTATCTATCTATCTATCTATCTATCCATCTATATATATATATATATATATATATATATAGATATAGAT
>NC_069002.1:36930700-36933340 GCF_001194135.2 Octopus bimaculoides | reverse complement strand
GTGTGTGTGTGTGTGTGTGTGTGTGTGTGTGTGTGTGTGTGTGTGTGTGTGTGAGTGAGACAGAGAGAGTATTTGAATAATATGATCCTGTTTTTATATACGGATAGATATATTCTAATCCAGAATTTTGAACAAGTCTCAATTAGCTATATGAAGCATTTCTATATTTGTGTGATTATATAAGAATTTTAACATTATATGTATTTATATAAAGGAGAGCCCAAAGGGATCCAGTTTTAGTGTTTATATGTTATATGTACATATAACTTGATGTCTATGTGTATGTGTATATTACATTATATATATATATATATATATATATATATAGTTTACTTTTCTGTTAAGGCAAGTTCAACAAAAAAAAGTACTCCATCCGGTGAGTGATAAATATTGTATAATGTACACTGCATATAGTTATAAGCTGCTAATAGTTTCATACATTGGAGATTTTATCTAGGCAGCTTTAAAACACACCTAGGTTCTCTGACTAATCTTCTTCAGGCTCTGAGCACATGGCCTGTACAAGTTACAAATTAGGACAATTGAACAAAAGCCTGAAGATTATTTAAAGACACTAGGTGTGTTATTAAAACATGCCTAGATAAAATTTCTAAAGTATATTAGTTGTAGCTCATAAATATATACTATGTACATGTTACAATACATACACACATATTTATATATATATATGTGTATATATATATATATGTATATATGTGTGTGTGTGTGTGTGTATATATATATATATATATATATATATATATATATATATATACACACTGTTGTAAGTATGCACACATGCATAAGTATACATAAACACACACACACGCATATTGATTTTTAACATTGGCACAAGAACCACAACAATGCAGGCAAGTCATATTATTAATTGAATCAATAACTATGTCTGTCTGATACTTATTTGTCCAACCCCAGGAGGATCAAAGGTAGAGTAAATTCAAATTACATTTGAAATCAGACCATGTAAGATGATGAAACTTGACATAGGAAGGGTCTCTCATGGTTAAAAGTCTTTGCTTAAGCAAGAAGAGAGAGATACTATCCATGATGTCGGTGGGATGGAAGGAAGAAGACACCCTTAAAAGAAAGACCTGGCTAGAATGCTTGCAACAGAGTGGTTTTGGTTAAACAATGAAGGTCAATGTCCAAGATGTATTTGAAGAGTATTCGGTTGATATATTTGGATTTTATGAGTCTGGAGATCCAAAGAGGGGCCCAGAATCCAGAGATCCAAAATGAAACTGCAAGAATTTAAGATAGTGTGGATGGTCCCTGTTCCCTTGCCAATGGGGGAAGACAGAGCAGCATCGTTCCACCTAACAAGAATTTTTCTCTGAGTCCCAGCACAAGGCTACACTTATAACCAAAGCAATGGATATTTCTTGGTCAACTTTCTCAACAGAACAACACAATCTTCAAACAATCATTAGTCGCACCACTGATATAAAATGGCTTTCTTTCAGATATGGGTACTAATATATTGCTTTTGGTCCTCTTGGTCCTTATCTCTACTTAATTATGTTACCCTACAATACACATAAACCCTTTACTATTACTCCTCTATAATATGATTGTCTATTTTATTAGTTTATTCTCTTGAGTCTTCCAGTATATATTTTTGTTTTGTGTGCAAATTTTATTTTAATGTATTTGAATCCAGTGTCAATCGTTATTAAAACACTTTTCCCTTTCTTTTTTCTGACTGTGATAAAAACTTTTATTTATTTCAACTCCTGCAGACATTGTTTTGTTTTTATTCACTAATTCACTCCAAACTGTTTTCACAATACACAATAGCCTCTTTTGTCTGCCTTAACTATCGAAGAATCACATGCTTCACACACATATGCATGTGTATATGTGTACAAGTGCATCTATATGCTAGTGTATAATGTCTGCGTTCATCTAGACATACAGATATATGTGTGTGTGTGTGTGTGTGCATGCGCATGTATATATATGTACATTTATTTATACATTTGTATATATATGTATATATGCATATTTATATATGTATGTTTATATGTATATATATGTATATATATATGCATATATATACATATATGTGCATATATATAAACATATATATACACACATACATACATGCATGCACACATGTAGACATACATATATATATACACATATATATACATATACACACATATATATATATGTATATATATATGTATATACATATATAAACATGTGTGCAGATTATAAATTTTAGAGAGAAAAAAAACCAAACAAATAAATAATTGAAAAATATGTGATATTTCTGTTTTTTGTTTGTGTAGATCTGAAATAAATGAGATTAAAACGTCTCTCCATTGTTTTGTGTTGATAATTAAGTATGCCTGTATATGTGCAGGGCTGTGTGTGTGTGTATTTGTGTGTGTGTGTGTGTGTGTGTGTGTGCGTGTGTATGTGCATTTATGCATACACACACACTTCATTCTTAACATTGTCCCTCTCCACTCGCATTATACATTGATCCCCCCTTCTATGCTATTAGTTCTCTCTCTCTCTCTCTCTCTCCCTCTCACCTAAATCACTTTTTGTTGACTTAGCCCTACCACCACCCCTCACTCATTCTCCCCCACACATTCTCACAACCCACCC
>NC_069002.1:36928885-36930654 GCF_001194135.2 Octopus bimaculoides | reverse complement strand
CCCATATACTTTATTGTTATTACTATTCTCCTGCTCTTCACTTTTTTTCTATACTGCCACTCATCACCAACACTACTCTATCTTATTCATCTGTATCACTGACCACCCCTCCATCCTTGTTGACCTTTCATTCCATTCCACCCCCACCCCATCCCTCGCTTTCCCTATACATCTTTGCATTTTATACCCATCTCCCCTTCTGGTGTTTCCCCCCCCACTCTTTTTTTCCTATTCCCCTTCTTCTAGCTTCAGGACTCTCTCTGACACTTCCTCACCACCATCTTTCTCTTGCGTTCCAGCTCCAAACCAATTATTACCCTCCACTCTTATATAATATAAGGGAAACACATGGCTTAGTGGTTAAGGTGTTGGACTCATGATCGTAAGATTGTGGTTTCGATTCCTGAACTGGGCAATGCATTGTGTTCTTGTGTTCTTGAGCAAAACACTTCACTTCACATTGTTCCAGTCCACTCCGCTGGCGAAAATGAGGAATCCTGTGATGGACCAGCATCACAAGATTAATCAGTATGTGTTAGAGAAACTGTGAAACCAGCCCCATACTCCTTATGGAGTACTGTGGACTAACCATAACTCTTATATAATGCGAGGGATAATGCAAGGTATCTCCTCTACAACAAGATACCTCTTCCTGCCACCTCCTTCATACTTCTCTCAGCATCTGGATTAAAGGGTCCGCTCTCTCTCTCTCTCTTTACTATAATCCTGCTCATTCGGGAGGTGTCTTAGTCTTGAGAGTTACATGACAACCTCACTTGTTCTGGTGCCATTATAATGTGCCCAGTACACTGAATGATGGGGTTGGCTTTGCAAGGGCATCCATCCTTAAAAATCTGTGCTGATGCAGACACTGGAGCATGCTGCAGTCCCTCGATCTGTCAGACCCATCCAAACCATACCAGCAGAGCATGGTCGACAGACTTTAAAAAGAAGATAACAATTATGATATTAATCTTCTTTTCTTTATTCTTTTTATTCGTTTCAGTCATTAGACTGCGGCCATGCTGGGGCAATGCCTTGAAGAAATTTTAGTTGAATGAATCAACCCCAGGACTTTATTTTCTTAAGCCTGGAACTTATTCTATCAGTCCTTTTTGCCGAAATGCTAAGTCGGGTCGACCAGAGCCCTGCGAATGGATTTAGCAAATGGAAACTGTAAGAAGCCTGTCATATGTGTGTGCATGTGTTAGGGTGTGTGTCTTTCTGTCTGTGTTTGTTCTCCCGCCACTGCTGGACAATCAGTGTTGGTGCGTTTATGTCCCCTTAACTTAGCAGTTTGGCAAAAGAGACCGATAGAATAAGCACCAGACAAAAAAAAAAAAAAATGAGGCCTTTCAATGCAGTGCTCCAGCATGGTTGCAATCAAATGACTGAAACAATTTAAAGACAAAAGATACGTGTGTGTGTGTGTGTGTGTGTGTGTGTTAGTAATATGTGTCAAAACTGAAGCAAGATTAAAATCTTCGTAATTCCTCTGCCACTCAGTCAGAGTTGCTGTCTTTAGAAATGGAAACTGTTGTGGACTTGTTTCTGCCATGGAACTGCGTATTCTAGTCTTCCCCAGCCCACCTGTTGAACTGTTTCTTGTATTGATTTTGTTCTGGAGGTTGTTGACATCATCAGCACATACGATTGCCTTTGATATTTTGGTCTCAAGAGTTCTATCTATGAGTGTGTGTGTGTGTGTGTGTGTGTGTGTGTGTGTGTGTGTGTGTGTGTGTGTGTGTGTGTGTGTGTGTGTGTGTGTG
>NC_069002.1:36923586-36925486 GCF_001194135.2 Octopus bimaculoides | reverse complement strand
CGGCACCGGGCACGTAATTATAGCCCTGGTCTCGTTCTTGTGGCCACAGGCACGTACTTACAGCCTCGGGCATGTACTTGTGGCCCCAGGCGCATGTTACTGCCTCGGGATTGTTCGCTCGTTCATTCTCTCGTTCGTTCGTTCGTTCGTTCGTTCGTTCTTTCTTTCTTTCGTTCGTTCGTTTGTTCCTTCATGCGTTAGTTTTGTTCGTTCGTTAGTTTCGTTCGTTCGTTCCTACGTACGTTCGATCTTTCGTTCGTTCATACGTTCGTACGTACGTTCTTTCGTTCGTTCGTTCGTTCGTTCGATCGTTCATTTCGTTCGTTCACTCCTTCGTACGTACTTACGTACGTTCGTTTGTTCGTTCGTTTGTTCGTTCGTTCGTTCGTTCGTTCGTTCGATCGTTCGTTCGTACGAATGGACGTATGTACGGACGTTCAATCGTTCGTTCGTTCGATTATTTCGTGCCTACGTACATACGTACGTACGTACGTTCGTTCGTTCGATTGTTCGTTCCTACGTACGTACGTAAGTTTGATCTTCCGTTCGTTCGTTCGTTCGTTCGTTCGTTCGTTCGTTCGTTCGTTCTATCTTTCTTTCTTTCGTTCGTTCGTTCGTTTATTTGTTTCGTTCGATTGATTGTTTCTTCTATTGTTTTTTCGTTCGTTCTTTAGTTTCGTTCATACGTTAGTTTCGTTTGTTCGTTCATTCTTTCTTTCGTTCGTTCGTTCGTTCGTACGTACGTACGTTCGTTCTTTCGTTCCTAGGTACATACGTACGTACGTACGTACATTCGTTCGCTCAATCGTTCGTCGGTTCGTTCGTTCGTTCGTACGTACGTTCGTTCGTTCTTTTGTTCGTTCGTTCGATCGTTCGTTCGTTCGTTCGATCGTTCATTCGTACGTACGTACGTACGTTCGTTCTTTCGGTCATTCGTTCGTACGTACGTAAGTTCGTACGTTAGTTTGTACCTTCGTCCGTTCGATCGTTCTTTTGTTCGTTCCTTTATTCGTAAGTACGTACGTTCGTTCGGTCGTTCGTTAGTTTGTACTTTCGTTCGTTCGTTCGTTCGTTCATTGTTCGTACGTACGTGAGTTCGTTCGATCGTACGTTCTTTCGTTCGATCGTTCATTCCTTCGTTCTTTCGTCCGTTCGTTCGTTCGTTCGTTCGTACGTACGTACGTTCGTTCGTTCGTTCGTTCGTTCTTTCGTTCGATCGTTCGTTCGATCATTCGTTCGTACGTACGTCCTTTCGTTCGGTCGTTCGTTCGTTTATTCGTACGTAAGTACATTCGTTCTTACGTTCGTACGTACATACGTTCGTTCTTTCGTTCCTTCTTTCTTATATACGTACGTTCGTTCGTTAGTTTGTACCTTCGTTCGTTCGTTCGTTCGTTCGTTTGTTCGTACGTACGTTTGTTCTTTCGTTCATTCGTTAGTTTCGTTCGTTCATTCGTACGTACGTACGTTCGGTCCATCGTCCGGATGTACGTACAAATGCTCATTCGTTCGTTTCTTTATACATTCGTTCGTTATTTCATTCGTTCGATCGTACGAACGTACGTTCGTTCCATCATTTGTTCGTACGTACATACGTACGTTCGTCCTTTCGTTTGTTCGTTCGGTCGTTCGTTCGTTCGTTTATTCGATCGTTCCTCCTTACGTATGTTCGTTCGTTCGTCCGTTTATTCGTACGTACGTTCGTTCTATCGTACGTACGTACGTTCGTTCGTTCGTTCGTTCGTTCGTACGTTCGTTCGTTCGTTCGTTCGTTCATTCGTTGGATCGTTCGTTCTTTCGTTTGTTCGTTCGTCCGTTCATTGGTACGTACGTACGTTCGTTCTTTCGTACGTTCGTTCTTACATACGTACGTTCGTTCGTTAGTTTGTACTTTCGTTCG
>NC_069002.1:36921332-36923486 GCF_001194135.2 Octopus bimaculoides | reverse complement strand
AATTTGAACTCAATGACAAGGCGGACGAAATTGCCGCTAAGCGTTTTGCCTGCAGCGCTAACGATTCTGCCAGCTCGCCGCCTTGGACCAAGGGACATAATTCAGTCATATTTACCTTGCTATTGAAGTAAACGGATTATAACGACAACCTACCTTTGTAATCCGGTATTGTAATACCACGTATTAGAATTCATACCAAACAGTAATATCGAAATATTGTTAAATTAAACGAGCAATTTAAATAAAATTACGGTGAAATCGGTACTGAAATAATTTTCACAGGAATTTAGGTGCAGGCGCGGCTGTGTGGCAAGCAGAATACTTCCCAACCACATGGCTCCAGGTTCAGTCCCACTGCGTGGCACCATTGGTCCGGGAACGAAATTTGCTTAGTGGGTACAAAATTTTTTTTACAAAAAAGTGGATTTTTTTCAATGTTGATATTAATACAAAGGCAAGTATAATAATAATTGTTATTATTATGAGGGTTGGCTGAAATGTTCATAGGCTGAGCAAGACACTCTCCATAGAATGGGACCAAATGAAGTTCATTTTTAAACATAGTTCCTTTTACTGTCCACAAACTTCCATCATTGTTGCAGTGCTTGGATCACATTGGTGAAGAAGCTATCCTGCTGATCAAAAAAGCCATCAACAGCTGACAAGACATCATCATCCCAGAGATATTAGTGCTTAGCCAAATGATTTCATGTTAGGAAACAGACGATAGTCAGATGAAACCAAATCTCTAACATAGGGAGGGTGATCATCCAGTTCAAAGCTAGCCATGCACAACAACCAGGGCCGGATTAAGACCCATCGAGGCCCTAAGCATTTAAAAGATTTTGGTGCCCCCATAAAAGATTATGTAATTCAAAATATAAACGATAACAAACCATAAAATAATTTTTTATTTTTCAAAACGAAACAAAACAGTAAGAGGGAAAACAATGTCTATTTTTGTATACTTCCACTTTATATTTGAAAAGTTTCCTCCTTCCTTAGATGGTGTGATCATTTTGATCAATAAACCGAGGCCATCACCTTCCTCTCGATTATATGAGACACGCCTGCCATTGTGTGTGGCTTTACATAAATTAATGGTAAATAAAGTTTGGAGTCAACATCAACTTCAACCATTGTTGTTCTTTCACATCTGCAACATCAACATCAACATACTCGTTACTCAAAACAAATTACTGCATCTACTGTTACAATTGGTAACCTCTGACTAACATTTATGATTACACATATATACACACATATACACCTCTGGTAGAGTGGAAAAACATATTTGAGCTATTCATTTGTTGGGCCATGTTGATGACCTCTTCATGGCTTCTGAGATTGATGCCATGAATGTTCTGAAGAAGAATCTAGAAGGATAATATTCTAGGGAGTAAGAACTTTAGTTTAATGGGGCTGAAGAGGGTTGGACACCCCAAAATTGATAAGAAGTGGAAAGACAAACGGGTTAGTAGTATCTGAGTGGTGTAGGAGACACAGTAATAAGCAATTCAATAATGGTTTAACTCAGGTATTTGAATGTAGATCAGTGATACTTGGTGAATGTTATAGCTGTGGGATATGAAGTTGTGAGTTTCATTAAATTGTTATACACACATAACACACACACACACACAGTATGTAACACCAACAGCAAAATGTTTCTCATTTCTTTAAAAGAAAACAAAATGCTTCAAATAACAAGAAATAAGTTGGGTTTTTTTTTAAGTTTCTCAATTAAAATTATAAAATTTATTTTCTTTAGAGAATATAATAAAAAAAAAAAAAAATGCAACACTCCCAGCCACAGAATTTCAAATTCATTTGATTTTGTTTTCAGTGATTAACTTTGTGCTTTGGACATGAAAAAAAAAATGAAATTTTGAATTTTGTAATTGAAAAGGTAAACCCCTTTTTCAATAAATTTCAGAGAAAATACATCATCTGGTCATAGAAGCAGGAAAAGTATATTAAAACAAGATGAATTTTTTTGAACTTGAATGGAAAAAAATGATTTTAGATTATTTATTGTAGGGATTGCTTACATTCTTTTTTTTATTTTCTTCTTGGACCCTGTGAAAAGATTTTGTATATGTAAAAAAAAAAATTTTAAAAAAATTCCAGCAACCATACATTAAAGGTATAAAA
>NC_069002.1:36920523-36921267 GCF_001194135.2 Octopus bimaculoides | reverse complement strand
TTTTTTTAAATTTTACTCATTAGATTGCTTTTTTTTTTTAATTAACTGTTTAAAGTTAATAAGATAATCATTTTTCAGACTTTCAACATCATCTTAGAAATGAAATGAAGTTTGATAGATTTACAAATGTAAAATGTAAATAATAAAAATATGCTTTATCTCTCTCTAAAGATGAGGCATTCTATGTAAAACAATTGATTTTTAAGCCACAATATACAATCATCTTAATATACCATCATCATCATCATTTAATGTTTTGTTTCTCATGCTGGTATGGGTTAGATGGTTTGACAGAGTCCAATGTACCGTAGCACAGCATCACACTCTATCTGCTTTGGCAGGGTTTCTACAGCTGGATACCCTCTCTAATGCCAACCATTTTAACTTAGCGGTTCGGCAAAAGAGACTGATAGAATAAGTACTAGGCTTCCAAAGAATAAGTCCTGGAGTCGATTTGCTTGACTAAAGCCGGTGCTCCAGCATGGCCGCAGTCAGATGACTGAAACAAGTAAAAGAGTAAACTCCTCACAGTGGAGTATAACTCCATATATGACCTTCCCTCATTAAGAAAGACACTTATTCTAGAACGTTCTCTCTTCACCCCACTGGCTTTCACACATACACAGAAAAAAGGTTCTGTTATTCAGGAAACATATTGCACAATTCTTTGGAATTAATGCAATGTTTATTTTTAAAACAAAAATAAATAAAAACAGATTTGGTTCCACAGTCATGATACAAAAT
>NC_069002.1:36914288-36919970 GCF_001194135.2 Octopus bimaculoides | reverse complement strand
ATATATATATATATATATATATATATATATATATATACACACACATACACACACATATTAATAAGTAAAACAAAATGTACTATTGCTTGCTTATTCAGTTATTTCGTTCTGGATGACTGATGATGTGTCGTTTTCTGCATTTCTTATGGCTGAAATGATGTCTTGGGCAGCAGCTTTCTTCTCAGCAGTTAGACGTTTCAGTTCAGGGTGGAAGAAGAAGACCAGGGACAAAACACAAAACAGGACCAATACACCACTTCCAAAGAAATTAGAGACTGCAAGAAAAATAGATGAATTTGTAGGTAAAGAAATCAGCTTATATACAAATAGTTTATAGCAGAGACTCCAGCTAAGAAGATCTGAAGAAGGAATTGTAATTCCGAAATATCATCAGACTATAGACAACCAAATTACAACAGGTATATAGTCCATTTTTTGTTCTATAGTGCATTATTGTACCATTCTAAACTTTTTATTCTTTACAAATATCTATATATACATGCACACATACATACATACATATATACATACATGCACACACACATACATACATATTTGGTTAATGAGAGATGGAAGACATGAGAATTTTTATTTATTCATGACAATTGTTTCAACCCATCCAGCATTGATCCCTCATGGGCAAATCATGATCATAGAAATGATTGTGATTATAGCTAACATGTTAACAATGTCAGAAAATGAAGTCAGAATAGCCATATATACAAATAAATATGATTAAATGCTCATGCAGAGAAGAATCAGATGCCCATTGGTGAACTTCTGTATGAGTACAAATATTGACTATAAATGTACCATGCACACATTGGGGCAATGGCTGATTCATTCAAGAACTGTTATTGCAACCATGTCACCAGCTTCAAGATATTCAATAAGAGACATTCAACATCTTTGGCCGTTTTTGCGTGGTGACTTAAGGAAGATAAAATTTAGTATAACATAACTTGGTCCATAGTAAAATATGCAAAATCATATAATTTCCAGGAGATGCTGACTCTGCTGCAAAGAATCCCTGGTCTGTTCTGTGGACCAATGAGAAGATCATTAATAGAATTTCTGAAAGACTCTCAAGATGCTTACATGATTATAAATGTACATCCGCACAATGCAGTGGGAATGAATTTGAGTAATTGTTAACCTAATTAATAATCATAATTCACCTTCAGGTATGGACGAATTAAATTTATATTCTAATATTATTAATCAGTCTGCTCTTCCTCTGAATTAAATTTAGCTCTAACCTCCCCATTTTTATAAATACCAAGTTACTATCTCATTTGCTATGTGAACGTAAGTGCACCAAACCACATGTGTGTATGCTTGCATCTTCATGGATGCTTGTATGAACGAGTGTAAGAATATATATATGTGTGTGTGTGTGTGTGTGTGTGTACACATACACACATGTCTAGGCAACTTTATGTGTGTAAAAAATAGGATGGAATGTCCATTGATCACAGGTGTTCTCAGTTGGGGAGGCGGCGGGGTGGTCAACTGAGGTTAAACTGCAACAACATAAGAATGTTCTGGTTACTCACTTGTAAAATCTAACGTTTCTGTTGATAAGCTATTGGTTTTGCAAGTGCTGTTTCTGCTTTCACTGGCAGACATCGGTTGGGCTAGAACCTGCATCACCACAATGAATATCACACCCAAAATTTGTCTAAGAAAGAAATACAAGAACGTTACACATAACTTTATATCCATGTAATACAAAATTAATTTTTTTGGTTAACTCTTTAGTATTTAGATTATTCTTTAAAATGTAGTGTTTGTTTATTCAGTTTTGAATTCATCATCCATTATGTTGTAGCCTTAAATGTTGATGATATGATTGTTCAATTTCAGAAAGACACTGAAGGGTAGGTGTGAGAGGCTGAATCTGGCTGGTTTGAACATAGAACCTGAAGAATATTCAGACTGGATAATACTGGATTAACGGAAAAGGGCTGAAGTCCACAACAAAACGCTGTTAGAAAATATGCAATTATTTTGTAAACTGTCTTTGCCATCATTTTGTTTTCAGCAATGAATAATTAAAATTTTTGGAACCAACATCACTATCAAGTAGGAATGGTCTGTAACACACATTATAGGCCCTTCCATTATTATATTTCTAATGAAAAACACCACTTATGTATTTCAGTTACTTCCAAAAACAGTCAAGAATTAAAAAGAGTTGAGTAGAATATTTTGTTTTGTCTTGCAATTACTGGTACTTATCCTAGAGACCATGTAGTGGGATTGAAACTGAAACCATTTGGTTGCAAAGCAACCTTCCTAACCATATAGCTACATCTTGAAAAATCTTCCATTTCTAAAGATGAAGTTAATTGTTTTGAAAAATGAATCATTAATCTAGTTCTGTTTGTAAAATAAATTGTATATAATGTATGTTGTTTGTATATGTGACACTATATAAGGAGCCTTGCAAACGAAATTTAGTAGACAGAAACTACATGGAAGCCTGTCGTATATGTCAGTGTGCGTGTATGCATGAGTATGTATTTGTGTATGCATGCCTGTGTGTGTATGCATGCAAGTGTGTATGCATGCATGTGTGTATGTGTGGTGTGTGTCTTTGTCTTTATATTGCCACTACTTGGACAGCAGTGATGTTTATATAAATCCCAGACAAACAATATCTCCCACTGCCCAGTGGCTTCACATGTGAAGACCAGCGGAATAAAGTTACTCTACCTACACACAAGTTAGCATCAGGAAGGTCATCTAGGTCACAGAATACTTCTCAAGCAGTCACACCCAACTCATACTAGCAAGGTAAAAGTGAAGATAAAACAACAATGAGGACCTCTACACTATGGCTTAATTGGCTTGGATATATATAGAGAGTAACCAGATGGGATACATTACAGAATAGCACAGTGAATTCAAAGTAGGGATTTTATTTCTAAACTAAAAGATAAAAATATTACCATTCCCGCAGTCACTAGGTATGTGCCACTATCACAACCATCCTCTCCACCACCATCCAAGGCCAGTGCTATGAAGTGAGGGCCCAATTAGAAAATTGTCAGTGGAGTCCTCTACTCAAACAAAAACTGAAGGTTGATGTTTTCTGTTTCATGTGGTTGTATATCACTCCCGACCAAGAAGTGTTGAGGGTTTGAACTTCCACCATTAGCCACAATGATATACTAAAAATTCATCATAGCATCCTCTGCTCGTGTGTGTACTTGGAGCCCTCCCTTGGCTTAAAATTGTCCCCCAGCCCATCATCATCCTCATTGCCACCACCACCACCACCACCACCACCACTTTTCAATAGAGTAACAATAAAAAGAAAAAGCAATGAATAATAACCCTGTAAAAAAGAAAAAAAAAGGTAAGGTCATCGACTTACCCTACTATCACCAATAGACCAGAACTGGTTGCTTCAGCAACAGGGAAAGTACATTCTACAGATGCTTCCATACATGACGGATATAAGGAAAATCCAAACATGCCTAACAAAGAAATACTTGTTGCTATTAGAGTTCTTCTGTTTTCAAAGCCTGAAACCTGAATTTTAAAAAAAATAAAGAAACACATAAATAAAAGCATAAAATGCAATAAAAGTATTCTGAGCCATTCAGAAACACACACAAAACTGTTAACACAAAACTGTAAACATTTATTATTTAGAGTCCAACTTTTCACCATAGAAACTGTGACCTGGTCACTGACATGATCAGATGTAGTGAAATAGTCAATGTTTAAGTGAAGTTGACATTATTAAACTGGTGTTTGGAACATAGATTAACATGAAAGTTTGGTGGGAGATTTTAATTTAGGTCATTTTAAAACAAAGAATTTGTATATCAGAGAATGAGGGGTAGTCTTGGGTAGGTTGGAATGAAAAAGGTTAAAAAAAACAAAACAATATTGACTGAACAATAAGATCAAAGGGTAGAAAATACATTGGGCCTTACCACTGAAAATAATATACTACACAAAGTTGTCATACAAGAAGAAATCTTGATAATGTCTTCAAAACGCTTTGTGTAATCTAACAGAGGACCAGCTAGGGCAGCACCGACAAGACCAGCTCCAATGAACAAAGCACCACACATGCCAGAGAAATTCTAACAGAAAAATAATAATAATAATATCTCTTTAGCCACAACGGCACAGATGAGGGGGGAACATCACAAGGACAATCTACAGTTTGGGGGTAGTGGTGGTGGGGGTATTGAATACATAAAAGATGAGGGGAAAGAAATGGAAAAAATGGTGAAATGCAATAAAAATATACAAGGGATACAACGTATGGAACGGCATGAATGATGCAGTCCCCTGGCTCCAGAAGAACCAAGAAACTCCAACTTGGACCAACCAATAATAATAATAAGTCAATGAGTGACTAATGACATATAAAAGAAAAATTAGACTGACCACTTACATTAAAGTAACCTCGTGGACATAGAATTTGCTGGAATAATGTTGATAATGCAGTAAAAAGACCTAATCCTGCTCCAAAGTTCAGGCACAATGTCACATAGGACTTATTTCTTATTAACTGAAACAGAAAAAAGAAACAGAAAAAATGAAATTTAGATTTTATTGCAGACACTCTTCATAAACAATAGGGGGGGGGGGAAGAACTGAGTCCTGGAGGACATCTATGATACTTTTATGCTAAATTCCTCAATTAAACTAATTGTTAATTATGGATTTCAAATTTTGGCACAAGGCTAGCAATTTCAAGGGAGGGGGTTAGTTGGTTACATCAACCCCAGTACACAACTGGTATTTATTTTATTGACCCTGAAAGGATGGCAAGTAAAGTTGACCTCAGTGGAATTTGAACTCAGTACATAAAGACAGATGAAATGCTGCTAAGAATTTTGCCTGGCGTGCTAATGATTCTGCTAGCTCACCACCTTTAACTAATTGCAAATTACCACTTTGTTAATAGCACTGTGATCAATTCTACACTTGACATGTGGCACACAGTGCAGACAGTGTATACAGGCAAAATCGATTTGATAGAGAGAGTGATCTGATGTACAGCAAGAAATGATAAAATCATCTTTCTCGGACTCAAGAGACCAGCAACAACAGATATCACTGCGTTTGGCTAACACAACCTAGTTTCCTAAGCAATCACTGAGAGTGTGGAACCAAGTTGACAGCCTCTCCAAGACAACAGATGCAAGCTTATTGGCTTAGAATTTTCCTTGTGGTTACCTTAACAAGAGGATATTAGAAGCTTTCTGCCATGGTAGAAATTCAAAACTGCATCTCCAGGCAAATTCAAGACTGATTGTCCATGGGAGCTCCCTTACACCAACAATCTGATTCTCAGAAGGGGACCAGTCTGGGGCCACGGGTTTCACTGTAAGTCTGACACAGAGAAAATCTTTAGAAAGAATGAATACAAAATTTCTGGCAGGAACTCTGAAAAGGAACCGTTTCAGATCATGACAACTCATCTGACCCATGACAGCATAGAAAGTGGCTGTAAAAGATGAGGAAGAAGAGGAAAAGGAAAAAAGAGGGGGAAGAAAAGGAAGAAGAGAAGCAGGAAGAGAAAGAAGGAGAGAAAGAGAAAGAAGAGGAAAAGGAGCAAAAACCAGGAAGAAATAAAGAAATGAAGGAGAAAAATGAAATGATGCAGAAGAGGGTGGTAGTTTATTGGGAAGAGGAAGAAATATTGGCAAA
>NC_069002.1:36910451-36913756 GCF_001194135.2 Octopus bimaculoides | reverse complement strand
ATATATATATATATATATATATATATATATATATATACACACACACACACACACTTATGAGCAAAATATTCAGAAGTGAATATCTATATAGATATTAATATTGCTATCATTACTGAAGGTAATATAAATAGTTGATTAATAACAGTGTTAATTTTTTGGGTGATTTAAATGAGGGTTTTGACCCACTTCTAGTAGGAAGACATACATTAGTGTGTCCTTATGATTAATATGTGAAAGTGGAGGAGTATATGACTTAATGGTAAGGGTGTTGCACTCATGACCGCGTGATTGTGATTTCAATTAACTAGACCAGGTGGTGCATTGTATTCCTGAGCAAAACACTTCGTGTCATGTTACTCTGCGATCACTTGGACAACTGATGCATCTGTGTTACAGACTTTGGACCCCTCTGCATTGAATTATTCCACAACTAGTTTAAACATGGCGTCTAGGGTAAAAGGGGACATAACTCTACTTTTCTTTTCTTCAACCTTCCATTTTGTGCATCAACTTTTTTTTCTTCTCGTTTTCTTCTCAACGATTTCTCATCTACCCACGTCCTGATTTTCAAACAGAAGATAGTATATACACAGAGCCTCTATATTGCTTGGAGACATGTGGTATGTTATAAAACCTGCCTAGACACATGTCTTCACAGCAAGAAAAAATTAGCTTTCATCTTTATACCATGTACATTAAACTATATTTATTTCTCACTGGACGGAGTACATTTTTGGTTAATCTTACCTTAATGGAACAGTAAAATATATACACACACACACACACACACAACACACATGGCTTGATATCTTTCTTGTGTGTGTGTGTGTGTGTGTGTGCACGTTTACATAAATTGTAGATGCATGAATGAAATTCAAGTTAATGTTATTACCAAAAAAGGCATACGGTCTTTGTTGGTAACAACTGCTGGAGAAACCAAATTTGCTACCATGATTCCAAGTGGATTTGCTGAAAGTAGAAAATACTTAGTTTTAATTTTAAATTCACAAATTGCAAAAATGTTGGTAAAGTGCAGGGATTCTGAGAGTACAGTGAATTGTTGTTGTTCTTATTAAGATTAACAAGACAGCTTAGTTTCAATAAGAATGGTAATATATTAATCCTTTTGATCCCTTAAACTGGCTTTGGTTCTATGGTACAAACTTTCTGTTTTTAAAGGCATCTAAATTAAAATTTTGTGTAAATTTATGTTCTAAGCACTGGTTCAATATTCTTTCTACTATAGACACAAAGCCAGAAATTTGAGGGGAGGGGGAAAGTCGATTACACTGTGTTAACTATGTTAACTGTCTTTAAAAAGACCACATTGGATAATGTAGTTGGTGACTCTGTGGCACATTATGATTCACCTCCCTACCACCAGAACCCCCCCCCCAAAAAAAAACAAGTGATGCCTATGGCTGGAATACCTTTGAACCTGGTCCCTGTAGGACCAGGGCTGATTTAGAGTCAACAACAACAACAATAGGAAAATGGATGTGAAAAAAAATCAAACAAAGAAACAAACAAAACTTACCCATTGAAGCTAACATGTTAGCAGTTGCTCTTTGATCATCTTTGAACCACAGTGCTGCCATCTTTGTAGGAGATATTAGAATGAATGGTTGCGCACAGGCAGCCAGTGTCTGGCCAGTTATTAGCACTGGGAAACGGGAAACTGCTGGGATATAACAACTGACAACTCGGAGAATGGAACCAATGCAGTTCAGCAAAGCAGAAAGAATTATCTGGATAAAAAAAAAAATTTAAAAAAAAAAAAAATTAAATAACTATACAAAAACATAGGCACAGGCATGGTTGTGTAGTAAGAAACTTGCTTCCCAACCACATAGTTCCAGGTTCAATCCCACTGCATGGCACCTGCTATAATCTCAGGCCAACCAAAACTTTGTGAGTGGATTTGATAGACAGAAACTGAAAGAAACCTATTGTGTGTGTGTGTGTGTGTGTGTGTGTGTGTGTGTGTGTGTGTGTGTGTGTGTGTTTGTCCCACCGTCTTTGCTCGACAACCGGTGTTAGTATGTTTATGTCCCCATAACTTAGCGGTTCAGCAAAGAGCCCAATAGAATAAGTACTAGGCTTAAAAATAAGTCCTGAGGTTAAATTGTTAGACAAAAACACTTCGAGGCGGTGCTCCAGTTTGGCCAGTCAAATGACTGAAACAAGTAAAAAGATAAAAGAATAAAATAAAAGAAATAGAAAACAGCATCCCATTCATCGTGAAAAATAGAAATGAAAATATATATATAAATAAAATGCTTGCAAACAGTAAATTGCATTGGATACTCACACTGGATCTGAGACCGACCGAGTCTATGAGCCATATTGCTGCAATCCCAAACGGCACAGTGGCAATAAGATAAACCAACGACAACCAGTTTACTTGTTTTATGGTGATGTTAAAGTATCTCGTTGTGACATCAGCAACTGGAGAAAATGTTATCCATATCTAGGAATATAAAATACAAAATGTTCTGATATTTGTTTATTTTGTGGTAGAAAAAACAACAACAAAAGGGTGGGGGCTGAATGCAACCTTGTTGGAAATGTGTAGTTTCTCGTGGAATTTCTAAAAGATAAAAAGATATCCATTCAAGCTGTAGGTTAATTCATTCATTTCTCTGGATCTCCAGAAAAGACAGTAGCTTGGAAATTTCATTTCTTTTTTTTTTTTTGCTAATGTTTAGTCCTAATAAATGAGCTAATCAAATGAAATAACAGTTTGAGTTTAATCCCAGTTTATTTCACAAAAATTAACATGTCATGTGATGAATTAAATACACATCTTCAAAAAGATAAAAGGATAAAATATTCCTTAGAGCGTAGGCAAGAAAGATATGCCATAATATAGATCTGGAAAATCCTGGAAGGACTTGTCCCAAACTTTGGCATCAAGAGTTACACAAATACTAGAATTGGACGCCATTGCATAGTGCCAAGGACTCCAAATTTGCCATCAGGATGTAGGATAAGATACTGTAATAGTCTGGGCTTCAGAGGTCCACAGCTCTTCTACATCCACCCCATGCAGGTATCTCAGGTCTTTCGGGAGGATATTGGTGTCTTCAAGATGAGGTTGGACCTCTTCCTGTCAGGAGGTGCAGATGAGGGCAGCTGCATCAAACTCTCTCATGCACCAAATGTCAATTCCTGAAAAACATTCATGAAGTAAAATTATGTAGCAATGCCAAATGGCGGTGCCCCATCATGGCCACAGCTCATGAGCTGAAACTAGATAAAAAAAAAAAATTTTTTTTAAATATATACACACACACACACACACA
>NC_069002.1:36902775-36909970 GCF_001194135.2 Octopus bimaculoides | reverse complement strand
TAAACGATGATGATGATGATGATGATATATATACATATATATATATATATACATATATACATCATCATCATCATCGTTTAACATCCGCTTTCCATGCTAGCATGCGTTGGATGATTTGACTGAGGACTGGCGAACCAGATGGCTGCACCAGGCTCCAATCTGATCTGGCAGCGATCACACTCAGATGGTGCTCTTAGCACTCCACTGGCATCGGTGCCAGTCATCGAATTTGGGAATTTGATTTGATTTCATTTGCCTCAACAGGTCTTCGCAGGCATGGATGTGTGTGTGAATGTGTATGTGTGTCAGCGTCAACATCACGCATTAATTTTAAATGAGTGTTGGCCATGAGGAAATACTACCTTATTTGGAAAGAGGTGAAGGTTGGTGACAGGAAAGGTATCCAGCTGTAGAAAATCTGCTTCAACAGAATTTATCTGACCCATGCAAGCATTGAAAAGTGAACATTAAAACAATACTGAACACAATTTTATTTTTCCAAACTGTTATTAATTCCCATAAAACAATGCAAATATATTGCCAGTTGCTGTCTCAACATTATGTAATATTCAGACTTAGCTTCATAAGTAAAATAAAGGGTTCCGAACATTGGTACAAGGGAACAATTTGGGGGAGATTCTATCAATCCCAGCTGGTAAGTATTTCAGTGATCTAGGAAGATCGCACCAAAAAAAAACCACTCAATTGCAAAACAAACTCATTAACTCCATAACTATGCTGGCATAAGGTTATTAATCTAGCAACACACTACAAACAGTAGAAACTAGATTCTACAAACTCGTGACTTGATAAATAACCATAACGAGATAAATTAATTTGACGTCAGATAAAAAGCAACAGGATGTTTGTCATATTTTTTTCTGAGTTCAAATGTAGGAGAAGGAAGAGAAAATGGTTCAGTTTATCAAACACTTAAGCTGATCAACCGACGAGATTTCATTAGACTGTGGCTAATACACAGATTAAAAGGCTAATCAAAGAAGGCCTTTGATGGGTTGTCAGGAAATCAAATAGAGACAGGGATCTTACTTTCTCAACAAAGGCCAATTAGATAGACACTACCATCATCATCAAAACATTTATGATGACTACACACAGTTGCTCAACCTGCTAGAAACAGAAGCTAAATCTCCCTCAAATTATGCATTATTGTCATAAGAAAGGAAAAACACATCAGATAATGTAGTTCTAGAAACCAGCAAAGGATGGTCATGGCTGGAATACCATTGTTCATTGCTCTACTCAGTCAATGTTGACTGGGATTCGATAAGTCAAGCAAAATATCCTAGACATAGTCACTTGAACTGCTAGAATTAGTAACAAAATCCCCTCATATCAAATCCTGCTGGTTTAGCTGAGGGATATATGAGATAATGTAATCCTAGACACACTCCTAGATAGGTGGACATGCCTGGAATGTCTTTAATCATATCATCATGGATATGACTATGCTGTTACTTGAATTGCTAGAAATAACAGCCAAAACTTTCCCAAATCACACCCCAGTGTCTTAAAAAAGAAAAGATACATTGGATAATGTGTTGCCACACTATTCTTTTACTTTCTATCGTCACTGGACTGCAGCCATGCTGGAGCACTACCTTGAATGGTTTTTTTCAAATAAACCAGCCATGGTACGTATTTTAAAGTCTCGTGTGTGTTTTATTGGTCTCTTTGATGAACTGCTAAGATAGGGGAATGTAACAGTTGTACATTCCATACTTATGTTACATACATATATACATATATACCAGGCATGTGCCATCAGTAATTCCTCAGGGTAGGCAGTTGGTGACATTTATGTAGTAAAACACACAAAAAAATAAGCAAAACACAGCCACATGACTGAGTTGGAGGCAGATTTACTTCTGCCTTTATAGCACATAAAGAAAACGTTGTAGGAGTGTACACAGCACGTGTACTACAGCAGTACTCTATGTATCTTTAATACTGAGATTGAAAAGCAGGGGAGAATTATGCCCAACTAATCTACAAAAAAATAAAACGTTTTGCATCTTCTGCAGAGTAACCTTCATAATTTTATTGAATTAGGTGCATATTTTGCCATAAGAGGAAAATATGACTATCGATCTAGTTTATTCAGGGTAGGCACTGCCTACGTTGCCTACCTAGGCAGCATGTCCCTGATATATACATATATACACATAAGGGTCATCCGTTACAGCAATGGGGAGCAGCTGGATACCATCAACCTCACTCATCCAGGAGCATCTTCAAATCAGTGGCAAGACCAGGTCAAGACAACTGGAGATGGAGACGGATGCATTGGGTGATCAAATTGTGTCTTGTTTCATCTTGCTCTCTCCATCAACAATTTGCTGTTGTAGTCACCTTCCTCTTTGTTGAACCATAATGGTTTCCTCTGCAGAGTCCATTGGATTCAGTCTTCACATGCATAGGTAGGCAAGACTTAATACACAAATTAACCCACAGCTGGGATCCTGACAGGTGCTACTTCTTATTCCTTTTCTTCTTTAATCCCTACCTGGCGACTGGAGATGGGGGGGGGGCTGTCCTCTCGACCAATACACTGTTGTAGATGTTGCCAAATGACAGACTTTGGTGATGAGATTATTCCATGCTTTCTCATCCATGATGCTGGCCTTAGCTTGCTTGAGATCGAGGCATTGTGACTTCAGGATTTTCTCAGTTCTTTCAAAGTCTGCTGAGGTCGACTTTGACTTTCATCCTTTCAGGGTTGATTGAATAAGTATCAGATCAGCATTGCAGGGTTGATGTAATCGACTTAAATCCCTCCCTTGAAATTGCTGGCCTTGTGCCAAAATTTTAAACTAATATCTAAGAATATTAACCAAGTTCTGCAGATGGTTATTTTCTTACATAACATTCCATGCCATGATTGTAAAATTCTAAATTCTTGCTAATAACAAATGAATTAATCAGATGAAAATATTTCTTTTGTTGGTAACAAGTGCCTTTTTGTTTGTTTTTTTCATTCTTATTTGTATAGTTCAGCTTTTTATAAACAGATTTTAATGCACTAACCCACTTAACCCTCTTATAAGGATGTAGCAAGGATTTGAACCCAACCGTTAGATAGTCAGTCAGGCACCCTGAATAAACTACCAGTTTCATGTGATTGATCTACAAATTGATCAATTGGCGTGAAGCTGTGGTGTGATGTGGTTTTCTCAAATGTTCTAAAATTTAACCTCTTAAAAATAGTTTGGCACTTTTAACTCATAGCAGAGTGCTGAAAACAGCTGACTGGTTCACGTGCTTTTTCTCTTGCCATGCAAATAACTTGGGACATTTGTGCAGACAATACGTGGTTCTTGAACTTATCAATCTGAATATTCACACTGTTTCATAAATAACTTCTATGGATGTTGTACAGCTTTTCTCTGTCCCATTCGGCAATAATTAACGTTGTTCATTGTAAATAACCAACCCCAAATATCAATATGTCCGGCAATAAATATCAAGTTAACTGTTCGTCCTGAGTTTGTTTCAATTATTCCAGACGTAGCTTCCCCCCCCCCCAACAAAGACAGGTTCAGCAACAATACTTTCCCCGCAGTTCGAGCATACAGCATCCGAGGGTAAAGCAAAAATTCTCCACTTCACAATAAATGTGGCGCATCGAAAACACAATGGACTTAGGTGCGCATTCTACATCAATTCGAATGCACGAAGATTTCATTTATACACATAATATAAACACAACAGCATCTACTGCACATATTACATGAGACATACATGCAAAATGGATTGTCTTATATCACTAGTTGTCTGAATATTATTTTGAGTAGTTTCAGACAGTCATGTCCGTGCCGATCAAATCCTGATAAATAATTCCTGGGGTTCGCATTCTGGACAAAATCCATGCCCATTCCGACCTGTGACCAACACACACAAGACAGGTCTGAGTGCAAAAACATAGCTGCGTGGTTCAATGTTTGGTTCGGCACCACGTGCTTTTATGTTTAATTCCAATGCGTGGAACTTTGGGAAACTGATCTACCTAAACTTCAAGTTGTGAATGGAACTTGGAAGACGGAAATTTTGTGTGGGAACCCGTTGTAAGTTGGCGAAATATATAAAAGGCACCAAGGAACCGCTCCGCCCCCGAATGGCCGGTGCTTTCAGAATGAAGTCCCTTATGATAATTGTTCTATTCCGCCCTCGAGTCATTCTCGTCATCAAAAATGTAGCAAAACAGCGAAGTAGTGAGTGAATCAGAAGAAACTTATACCCTACGACGTAATGGTTCACTAATTGTCATATAAAATGAATAAAAGATATGTAACGGATGGTTCGTTATGATCATGTGTGGCGGATAAACGATGAAGGAATGACCGTGGGGAGTTTTGTGTGAACTACAGAAGGTTCCAATTGTTGATTCGGCTGAGATTGAATTCGATCATCGAAGGAAAGGAATATTGATTTTTGTTTTTTTTCTCTGCTTTTTGTCACATGGTCGGCAAAAGTTAAATGCGAGAGAAAACAAGTAGCGTCGGTGTGTAGAATAAAAAGTTAATTAATATTTAGAAATAAGAATAATGCCAGTGCGATGTGAGAAGGAAAACAAGCGGATCACATTCCTGGAAAAGTTGATATACACTTAAAAATTTATTATTATGGATAAAATTTTGCAGAACACTGAAATGTGGCCCATAAAAGACAAATGGAAACCCGATATTCAGTAAGCATCGAGGTGAAAAAATTCATATTTTCATCTATAAATCCATTCATATCCAGAATGTATTAAATGTAAACTGAGACGGGCATTTGAATGGTTTAAATGGTAAACTTTATAGCAACACACAACCAAAAACTCACGAAGGGTGGTACGTAAGTATAAGAATAGCGAACTCATGGATTATGACCCCATCTCCCACATAAAAACCTAAACAATCGGGGAGCTAAACTGACGAGTAAACAAAACGTCTGTACAAATGGTTAGCACAGTCCTATAATGGTAAATAGAACTCTTTGAAATAATCCTGGTAGAAGCATTGTCGATATATTTCTCGGGGTTAAAGTTTAACTATATCCACGGTTAGAATTTATGATATGTTGTCTTTATAGAAAATACATCCTTCGAGAAGTGTTTTCCTGCAGAGAATATGTATGGGCGTTGGGTAATGTTGACACCAAAACAAAAATCAGCTGAATGAAACAAACCTTTTCATCTAATTTTGCGCAACTGGGTGTAAAAAGAAGATAATAAAACAAGGACAGTAAAATATAAACTACTTTGAACACACACACATATATATAATGAAATGTGTGTGTTTGAGATCCGGGAATTGTAAAGAGCAGACGAAGTAGAAGAACTTAATTAAAGTGGTTGAAGAAAGAAGAAACAAATGAAAGCGAAACTAAGAAAAGTGTGTAATTGGAAGTGAAGAAAAAGATATACTGACCACAGAATTGGAGAAGTTAATAACAGAGATAACGGCTAGAATATACCATCGCTGCTTGTAGACTTTGTATTTGTCCATCCGCGGAGTATTAACACTGACGTCCGTCGAAGTAACATCACAGGAGTTTATATCAGCCATGTTGGTGGGTCACATGACACAATGTGTAGAGTGCGCTTAGCAGGGGGGGGGGTGTCCCCGTGTGTGTGTGTGCACATTTGTATATACTCGTACTTGTATGTACATACATACATACGTTTGCCTTGCTATGCCATGCTGGGACCAGACACGAGACTGAAGAGAGCGGAAGGAATGAGCTGCTCTCTGCAACCTGAAACCTATTTCCTCATCCAGGGAGCAAGAACGGCTGAGTGTGCTGCCCAGGTAGACAAACTTGTCTACTACATACAGACACGCATACAGACATAGGTCAATATAAAGGTCTTCACCCGAGAACAAAAAACAAAAAAAATAATAATAATAAACCAACCTGTTGGGTGTTAACAAGTATATAGGAAACGAATATGAAAAAAAAAATTGTCCTAACGACCCGAGGTGGGTGGGTTTAGGACTTTCGGAAAATTCACAAGATCCGATGTTTCCGTCATAACTTTCGGAATCCTACGTTTTTGGTTATGGAGAATCCGATTCTGAAAAAAAAAAAAAAATTTCAAAAATCGCATTTTCAAAATTTCAATCCCCCTCACCTCCACCCCCTTCATTTTCACTTTTTTTCCGGATTTTCTTTTCTTTTTTTTTTGCGAAATACATAGAAAAATAAGATTACGATTCTGAAAAAAAATTTGTTTGTAAAATTTCTATTTTCAACAAAAAAAAAAAAAAACATATATATACCCCCAGACCTTCAAGCATGCTAGCCACATGCTAGAAATAACAGTCAAATCTCACAAAACTGCGATAACATAATGTAATCAAACTACACATTTTTCTGCAAAGATTTCTTTCAGAGTAATTTCCCGCAGTAATATGACAGAGTAATTTATGTGAAATTAAAGTGGGGTTTTTTTCTTTAACTTTTTAAAACTTTTTATCGAATTTTTTTTTTCAATCAATCTACGTGGAAAAATACGGAGATTAAGAATATGAACAAAATAAACACAAATTCATACACACACACACACACACACATAATGTCATCATCATCATTTAATGTCCATTTTCCATGTTGGCATAGATTTGACAGTTTGACAAAATCTGGCAAGCCACATGGCTGCAATGAACTCCAGAACCAGCTTTGGAATGTTTTCTAAGGGGAAATGTTTGCACCAGATGTTCAATAAAATTTCTGTACAGGTAGTTTTGACAGCATCTACATTAAACTCCATCTGTTAGGAACCCAGTGGAGCAGAAGCACTTCTAGCAGAGTTATTATGTAGTATGAAGAACAATAGAAAAACATGAAGTATAGAGTTTGTAATTCTTTATTTCATTTATTATACATGTTTCAGTGATCAATAAGCCAAATTAATGAGTAAAGCCCTATCATGTGTTTGCTATTTCAACCCTGCCTGAAGACATGACTGGTATGCTTGAATGAGCTGCTTTGTGTTCACTCTCTATCTTTGCTCATCAATGTAGATTATCGATCTCAGAAATGTGGTTACAGATGAAATAGAGAAATACAAACTTCATGCTTCATGTTTCTCTCTCTTTCTCTCTATATATATATATGTACACATATACATATATATATATTCATATATATTCACACACATACATATATACATATACACATGAATATATAT
>NC_069002.1:36901464-36902303 GCF_001194135.2 Octopus bimaculoides | reverse complement strand
GGACTGTGGTGGCCAGATAAGATATTCAACTTTACTAGAATGTTCCTCGTGCCATTCAGTAACAACTTTAGCTGTGTGAATTGGTGCATTATCATCCTGAAAGATGGCATTTCCCTCTGGAAACAGTTCCGCAACCATAGGATGAATTTGATTAGATAAAATGCTTAAATAGTCTTGACTATTAATTCTGCCATGAAGGGAAACCATTGGACAGGCAGATTTCCAAGATATAGCCCCCCACCCAGATCATCATAGATCCTCTTCCATGTTTAACAGTTGGAAGAAGGCAGTCTGGGTCAAATGCTTCTTTGGTTGTCTCCACAGGTATACTCGGCTTGGAAATAGAGTAAAGGACGACTCATCCGAGAAAATAACATTCTTCCATTGCTCTAGGGATCAATTCTGTAGGTTTTTATTCTGCTCTAAACACTTTGCAACACTTGTTTTTGAATATAGTAGTTTTCTGATTGCAGCTCTCCTGTGAAATCCAGCTTTGTGCAGCTCTCAGCAAACAGTTTTTGTGGAAACTAGTATCGGTGGTTATAATGGCAACAGGAGCGGTGTGATGTCTGATGGTGAGGTGATGGTGGTGTTGATGATAGTGTTAGTTGTGTGATGGTGGTATTGCAGTGGTTATATTGGTTGTGGTGGTGAAAGTGACTGTCAAGGTAACCGTCACTGATGGCGGTGTGTGTGGTGGAAGTGGAAGCAATAACAATGCTGCTGATGGTGCTGGTGATTGTGAACTGCTTCAGATGATTCCTGTTTTCAAAAGGGCTTTTTTTCTTAAAATCATTTGGCTGTGTTATTTTTTTTTTACCCCCTCCAAGGAGGTTATG
>NC_069002.1:36899049-36900767 GCF_001194135.2 Octopus bimaculoides | reverse complement strand
GTGTTTGTAATATCAGTGGAATAGAGAGTGGCAGAGTCAAAGTTTGCAAAACAGGAAATCAAAATAAATAAATATTGAAATGACTCAATATTGTTTATACAACACATTGGAATTTGTTCCTCTCTCTCTCTCTCTTTCATTTTATCTCTCTCTCTCTCTAAAACAATCTAATGAATAAATCAGCCAATCAATAAATCCAGGAGTTGGCTGTTATCTGCAGTGGCTTCAGATCAGTGGAAGCCCACCACCATTTTCAAAAGCAACAGATTGACAGAAATGATTACAGACTCACTTACATGTGGGCATTTAGAGTATGCAAGTATTTTGAAAATACTTCACGGAATGACAACCATGCTCTGCATAGTTATGGGCTGCTGTTTGGCAAGGTACAGCACCCATTCATCCACCCTGCAAGCAATATGGCAAAGACATAGAACATTGGCAAACTTCTTCTTTTCTGCTACTTCCCTGGCTAAACACATCTGCCTCCTCGCTTCCCTTATGGCTATCTGATACAATTCCCTGTTACCCTTACACTTCCAGGCCTGTTTCTTTGCTCTAATTGCCTTGTCTATAACATCATTCCACCACTACATCACCCTTGGGCTAGATGGGATTTTGTACCAGCCACAGATTTGGTCTGTGGCACTCAACAAGCTGTCCTGAAGGAATTCTCAGTTGCCTTCTATGTAGTCCTTCCTCCTTGTCATCAAATTTCTCAATTAGGGTGTCCCTAAATCTCTGACCATACAGAGGATCCTTAAACTTCCAGATCAGTCTTCTTCGTGGCACACTTCTTGCCTGAAGTCTAAATTCACCAATGGCTAGTCTATGATAGGAGTGGGGGTACATTCTTCACCAGGGAAGGCCTTTGCATATGTGTGTGTGTTGTCAATGGAAAAAGAGCTGGTCTCTAACCAAGATCCAAGGCTCCTTTATTGGAATTTTTGAACATTAGCAAGGTATTTGTGCATGTTTGTGTATGTGGGCAATATTCGGAATCAGTGCATGTGCAGATTTGTATGTCTTGTTTAATGTATGTATACTCATAGATGTAGTTGCATGTGTAAATATTGGTTTCAGATTTTGGCAGAAGGCCAACAATTTCGGGTGAGGAGTTAAGTCGATCACATCGACTCCAGTGTTCAACTGACACCGAAAGGATAAAAGGTAAAGTCGACCTCGGTAGAATTTGAACTCAGAACGTAGGAACGGACGAAATGCCACCAAGTATTGTGACTGGTACACTTACGATTGTGTCATTTCACTGCCAAATGGATGGATATTGATTGTTCGGTTCTTTTAATCTTTGTGTTGTTGGAAATATGACTAAGTAACAGGTTTAGTGGTTGCTGTTAGCAACGTAACTGCGGTACAAGAAAGCAGCAACAGCTTTGTGGAAAATGTTTCCGTGTTTGTTTACGAAGTTCGTCGGACATTGAAATAGAAAAAAGGTAATGTTACATGTGATTCCGTTGAAGAGAGAGACTTCGTTGAACGATGAGTTGAGGTGGATATAAGTGTATCAAACAAATTTTACATGTCTGTTAATATAGAATTTGTAGAAATGGACGCGCCCGCGCTCACACACACACACACACACACACACACACATAAGCGAATACACGCTTATATACATGCACGAATATATGCACAGATACATGCACGAATACAAGCACACATACATACACACACGCTCACACACACACGCTCACACA
>NC_069002.1:36894031-36898830 GCF_001194135.2 Octopus bimaculoides | reverse complement strand
AAAAAAAAAAAAAAAAAAAAAAAAAAAATTGCGAAAAATAGTGTATTTTTTAACCACTCCCACCACCACATCCTCTTCCCCTCTCCAGACCGATTTTGGTCGATTTTGTGAGGTAAATATTCTCAGATGAAAAGGTGTGTGATTTAAGGGAGATTTGGTTATTGTTTCTAGCGTATCCCACAACCGGTAAGGTTTAAGGTTGATAGAAATTCATAGATTTTCAAAAAATTGTTTTTTTAATAGCATAAATGAGTTTATGTTATTATAATTGGGAGAAAATATTGAAAAACATCAATATTTGTCAGAGTGAGAAGGAAACGAAGGTGGTGGTCATGCTGGATCTGATTTTGTTGTTCACTTGTTCCAGAAATTTGATTAACCCTCAGTCATCCACTTGAAGGATTGAACCTAGACCCCTACCCTAAACCCTAGCTCTAACCCTAGACCCAATCCTTAACCCCAACCCTAAACTCACCCTAGTGCATCTCAAACTTTCGTTTTTGAATTTCTGCAATTAATTATTTACATGAACTGAACTACATCCGTACAGCGTACAGTTTGTTGTTTTGTAGTTTTTCAGGAAAAAAAAAAAAAATCATTAAAGAAGTTTCCCTTTTTGAATTGCCTGTTCTGTCGTCTCACATGATTTGTTCATTTAAACTAATCAAAACTTCAAAATTCCTTACAACTTTCGCCGTTGTATATTGCTTTCATTTTGCTTAATAAAAGTCATCACGCAGATTATTATTATTATTTGTTCAAATTGAACAAGAGGGCATAAATTCTGTGCCCGATTCAATAAACTTGCCCGACGGCACCAAGCTTTACGTTGCTGTGGTGGGCAGAAAGCCAAGGTGTTACCTCTGTGGAGATGACAAACACCTGAAGGACCACTGCTCTATATACAAGCAACAGCAACAGATGCAGTGGCAGCAGAAAAAAGTGGTCCCTGCATCACCAACACCACTACCAGCAACATCAACAGCGAAGCAGCCTCTGGCCGTTGCTGGGCCACCCCCAACACTGGCAATAGAACTGATGCTGGCTAGAGTGCCACCACCACCACCAGCAATGTGTGGGAGCCCACAGGACTCTCTAGACAAAGACCCACAAGACATCCCTCTTCCTGACCTAAACAACTTTGCTCAGTACTTGAACAGATGACCTTGTTTGATATGGAGAAAAGGTATTGGTAGAAACTCCACCCATTGTACCCAGTGCAAAGTATGGATACATAAGAAGTGCAGCAGTATTACAGGAAGGTTAACAGAGAAAGCAGTCTTTATATGCAGCAGATGTGCAGATGCATTAAACACCAGGAAGGTACAAAACATAAACTCCCTCGAATGTCCAGGGTGTCCTTAAAACTAGTAGACAGTTTCAGTTATTTAGGTGACCAGGTTAGTGGAGGAGGAGGTAGTTCTGAAAGTGTGGCTGCTAAAATAATTATGGGCTGGGTGAAGCTTAAAGAGTTTTTACCTGTGTTTGTAACAAAAAGCTTCTTTCTCAGAGTGAAAGGCAGATTGTATGATGGATGTGTATGAACGGCTATGCTACATGGCAATGAAACATTGGGCTATGACTACTGAGGACAAGCAAAGGCTTGAAAGAAATGAAGTATTATATGTTCCAATGGATGGTTAATGTCAGTGTGCATGTACAACTGAGTGTATGGGATTTGACAGAAAAATTGGGTAAAAGAGGCATCAGATGTGGTGTGCAAAAGAGAAGATGGTGCTGGTATGGTCATGTGATGCATATGAATGAGGACAGCTCCATCAAGAAGTGCTTATCTCTAATTGTGGAGAGAACAGTGGTAGCGACAGCAACAGTGATGACAACAACGGCTGGCCATAGTCTACAAAGTACAGATGTTGATGTTCAAACTCTTGGCCAACACTGTTATAATTTCTCTTTCTATAAATCTTAATTGGTCTTTGCAAAATGCAGCACAATTCCCTAATGTTGCATTATGAAAACATCAATCTACCCATTTGACACCAATCTACCTGAGACCACCTCTGGTTTATAATACAAACTTTCTGATTTAAAATGAACTGAACCTTCCAATAAAATTTCATGTTTATTTACATTCCAAACACCATCTTAATAATGACAAAGATATTTTGACAAAGTCTTCATTATTTTTTAAATTAACTGAAATATAGATGTTTTTTTAAACAGAAATATAGTAACAAAAGGGTTAATATTTAATACTTTACAGAAAACAATTTAACAGCGCTAAACAATTTCACAGTCCTAGGGAAAAGTTTTGAGATGGGCTCAACTGGTGATCAGGTTATCTTCGCACTGAAAACAGAAGACAAAAACCGTAACAACTCCAGGATGATAAATAAACCAGAGAAACTCGAAACAACAGAGAATTATTTCAGAGATGTGACTCTTGAGTTTCTTCAAGAGAAATTTCGTGATGATGTCGTCTTTGATAAACTATTGTTTGTCTCCTTTAACAACCAGCATCTACGGACACTGGGAGTTTTAAGCGAGTTGGTGACAAATTTACAAGTTTGTAATTTATCTGGTAACTTCCTCAGTGATATTTCAAGTCTGATGTTGTGTCCTAATCTTCAGAAACTTGATGTTCATGGCAACCAGGTAAGTCATTGTACAACTGATTTCAAGTTTAACTAGATGTTTATATTTGACTAGCAGGAGTAGACCCTGCAATGTCTGAGTATCAAAGTAACATATTTATCCCCATTTAAACGAGGATCTTCTGTTAGAACAAATTATACTGCAGTAGATACCATGAGAAAAACTCTCATAGTGACTTTTGGTGCAAAATGCACTCTTGTTTATATTACAAACAGGGGAGATAAATCTCCACCACTTGTGACCAGTAGTTCACATGATTTCCACCTTCTATGGTTTCATCAATGATGGATGCTCAACTGCCAGAGGTGACAGTGACTCATCTTCCCGCTGACGATGTATAGAAAAACTGCCAGAGCAAGTGCTGGTGTCACGGTTAGCCAATGAGCTTGTTAAAAAACATAAAAAAATATAAAAACAGAGGCCTCTGTTGCTAATAAATATTTTTTAATAGAGTAACATAAAGCAGTAATTAGTAGATTTGGTCCTACATTACGAACTATTTGACTAATAATAGGATCTTTGTATATCTTCACTAAAGGAGAAATTATTACATAATTTTCATGGTTCCTTAGTCAGATGTTCAGTCCAAAGTCTCAGAATAAACAAATTTGCCATTTTACCCTGTGGTGCCAATGATGGAGAGACTCTCAGCATTTCCAACTCTTGAAATACCAACATGAAGCTGATCATTTGAAAAGAAAAGATCCACTAAGTTTGGTTTCTGCAACTTAGACTGAACTGGTGGATCTACAGGTTCTAAGTCCCAAACGCACAATACAGTTTTATGTAGATGAAGAATTAAAAATAGATAAGCAAGTAGCATTCTTTAAGAATAACATCAACACCTGGCTCCACTTTGGCTATCTTTAGCAGAAGTCTACACTGTTGTATTTCAGCTAGTTTGAAGCCAACCCCCCCCCCCCACCTCCCCGCCATCAGTCTTGGTGACCTTATCATGGATTTTGGACCCTGCCTTTCTGATTAAAAGTTATAAAAATAATCAATCCATTCCTATGATTATAATGATTCAATTTTTTTCCTCTCTTTCTCCTTTAGATAACAGACCTTCCTGATCATTTGAAATGGTCAAACATGCAGAATTTAGAATTTCTTTATCTTCATGACAACGCTTTTGCAAGTTTTGGAGTTGTGAAAAGCATATCCGGATGCCCGAAACTTGTTGCCCTCACATTGTACGACACCCCTTTGAGCCTGTGGATTGCCTACCGCCACAGCGTGGTCAACAGCCTGCATTCATTGAAGGCTTTGGATCAGTTTGTCGTTGCAGATGAGGAGATTATCAATGATCTTAATCAGTCACATCGATTTGCTGCTTTTCGGAAGGAACTCAAAGTTGACCTTTGTCCTCAACAGACACAGGTAACTCTGGTTATTCACCAATATGATTTTTACCTGTGAACAGACACATGCAGAATAAGATATATATGAGGTAGATAGTCAAAGAAGAAGGGGTGTAGATGAGTAGATACTCTCTCACACGAGAGAGAGAGAGAGAGAGAGAGAGAGAGAGAAGGAGAGAGAGAGAAGGAGAGAGAGAGAAGGTGAGAGAGAGAAGGAGAGAGAGAGAAGGAGAGAGAGAGAAGGAGAGCAAGGGTGGGTAATAAGGAGATAACAGACAATTGTGAAACAGAGAACATATGCAAACTTAGATATTTTCTGCCAAAAAACTACAACCACTTAAATGGCCAGAACAGATACCATCTGCACCACCACTGCCTCCACTATTCCCACCCATCACCACCACCACCACCATCATCATCATCTCACCAAGGGAGTCTTTATGGAGTATCTTGATCTTGCTAGAAATAGTAGCCAAATTTCCTTGAAATTCCACTGATGGACAACCTATTAGTTACATGATGTCTGAGAAGATATCATGTCTTAGTCATGTGATAAAATAAGAACCAGAGGAAATAAGAAGTGGGGGCAATCATCATCATCATCATCACCATCACTAGACTGTCACACAAACGCACATACACGTACATGTGCACATGCAAAACCACATATACACAAACATGCACACACACACACACATACATATACACACATGGATAAACACACACACAGAAATTCACACATACACAGACATACATACACACATATCATATATATATATATATATATATATATATATATATATATATATATATATATATATA
>NC_069002.1:36884961-36893603 GCF_001194135.2 Octopus bimaculoides | reverse complement strand
TATATATATATATATACAGAATCCATTTTCGTGAAGAAACAGTTGGGATGAATTGGCAGACTTGTTCCATTGATGGACCAAATACTTTGCGATATTTATTCTTCCAAGCTGGCAGAATCAATACAACAGCAGACGAAATGCAACTAAGCATTTTGCCTGTCTTTACATTTGGAGTTCAAATCCCACAAAGTCAACTTTACCTTTCGTCTTTTTAGAATTGATAAATTAAACTACCTGTTGAGTTCTGAGGCCAATGTATTTCAGGTCTTGTGTCTATAGCAGAAAGGATATTTATTCCAACACCTTTGCATTCTGAGTTCAAATCCCACCACGACCAATTTTGCTTTCCTTCTTTTTGCTGTTGATACAATGAAATATCAGTCCAAGATGTTGGACTGGCAGAAATATTAGACCAGTGATTCCCAACATAGTGCATATGCCTTACTAGTGGGGCCTGGGGTCCTTTATTTTTTTGTGCGATATGGAATTGTGAAAATCGTTTTTTCACAGCAAACATACTACACTTATACTCAGCCAAACCAATTCCTGGAGCCAAGCTTACTGTGTGAAGATTGTTTGCTACAGTATAACATCATTCTAATACCTCAGTGTGGACATTTCTTTAAGGAAAGTCTATAATTATGAAATATTGAAAATAAGTTGGTTTTTTTCCAACCACTGGTGCAGTATATATTTTTCTGGAAAGTTATAGTGGAACCAGGAGGAAAACACTGCATTAGACCATCGGACAACATACCTTGTGGTATTTGAGCATCCTCATTTAATGTCCACTTTCCATGCTGTCATGGATTGGATGGTTTGATAGGAACCAGCAAGTTGCAAGGCTGCATCAAGCTTGTTGAACCCTAGGATCAATGTAATTGACTTGCCCCACCACCTCCATCAAAATTTTAGGCCTTTTGTCGAAAGCAGAAAGAATTTTCTTCTTCCTTGTTGTTATTTTTATTCTTCAGCTTCATTCTGATGCAACTGAGTTTGAAGAGATAAAGAATTTAAAGAGGAAAATTAACAAGATAATGGCACATCACAGCCCCGTAATCATTATTCAGAAATGCATTCGAGGTTTCCTCTCTCGGTGTCGGTCAGCAGCAGAGTAAGTGAACCAGGAATAACCGTTTGTTCTTACCATTTTTGTTTTTTCAGTTTTGAAATTTTACCAATTTTCTCATCTTTAATCTCCTGTCTTTTACTTGTTTCAGTCATTGGACTGCAGGCCATGCTGGAGCACCACTATGATGGGTTTAGTTGAACAAATTGAATGCAGTGCTTCTTTTTGAGCCTGGTATATATTCCAGTGGTCTCTTCCCAAATTGCTAAGTTACAAGGATGTAAACAAACGACCACCAGTTGTCAAGCAGTGGTAGGGACAAACACAAATGCATGCACACAAACACAGTGGTAGGGATGTCATCATATATATATATATATATATATATATATATATATATATATATATATATATATTCATGCATATATCTATGTTACCGTTAAAGTATGTAATTCAGTTATTTCATGAATTACCTGGCTGAATCAGTTAAAATGCATATAATTATTACATTCTACAATTTAAGTAGTTATTTTTATAGAATAACGATTGCCTTATTGTTAAAGTTTTAAAGACAGTTCATGAACATTGTTTGAAGCGGTTATGCTGTATTTCGTAGCCCTCTTAGTCTGTTGCTAACCGTCAGGCAGAGTACGTTTTTTTAGATAATTTGAATGTGCATAAATTTGCAAATTTTATTTAAAAAGATGAATCTGGAAGGGGTGAGAGCTGAACAAATTACTGCTTTGTGGGCATGTCAGGATTCTGTACTTCGACTGCAGCTAAAGGAATAATTGTTTGGCTATATTTAGGAATGGTGTAAATGACATTTTTGTTTTCATTGAATTTCTAGAAATTTTACACTTCAATCAAGTCAATGTTGATATGGTTAACACTACTACCATCATCATCATCATCACCTTTATTATTATTGTTGGTGGTAGTAGTAGTAATAGCAATTGTACTTATCATCATTACAACTATCACCGTTACTATAACTATTATTATTATTATTATTATTATTATTAATGTCCATTTAAAATGGGTTTCAATTCATCAATAAAATTATTTTTTTGACTTTTCTCTTGACTTCACTTCATCATCATCATCATCATCATCGTTTAACGTCCGCTTTCCATGCTAGCATGGGTTGGACGATTTGACTGAGGACTGGTGAAACCGGATGGCAACACCAGGCTCCAGTCTGATTTGGCAGAGTTTCTACAGCTGGATGCCCTTCCTAACGCCAACCACTCAGAGAGTGTAGTGGGTGCTTTTACGTGTCACCCGCACGAAAACGGCCACGCTCGAAATGGTGTCTTTTATGTGCCACCCGCACAAGAGCCGGTCCAGGGGCACTGTCGAGTTGAGTAATTTGTAGAATGGGAATATTTTAAACATTTTGTAGAATGGGGACATTATGAACATTATGTAGCAGTTCAGCAAAAGAGACTGATAGAATGAGCACCAGACTTAGAAAAAAAAATAATGTACTAGAGTCAATTCATTCAACTAAAAATTCTTTAAGGCAGTGTTCCAGTATGGCCGCTAATGACTGAAACAAATAAAAAAAAAGGCCCCATGCACTTTATGCTGTATTACTTATAGGTACCATTTTACCCTCAACTGTTGTGAGTGTCTGAATATTTAAGATTAATCCAATATTCAGAACACTCCTGCTGAGATCCAGTACCTTTTCGATAAAATACTTACATGCTACCAATTCTGGTCCTGTGATTTTACATTTACTAAAATACTAAACTCACCAAAGTGAATACAACCAAATAAGGTACAACACTCTACTATTTCGCTTGTCTTTACTACCCTCACATACTTACCATTTCCACTCAACAGAAAATACAGCAATTTTTTAAAAGCTTTCCTCTGTTTTAGTATGCTTAAACATGAAGCAAACCATTTGGAGTTGACACATCCTCTGGAATTAACCAGCTCAACAATTTATTCTGTATTGCTGCCACACAAAGAAGTGAAACATCAAAGAGAAGGGCAAAAGCTACTCCATCCAAAGTCAGAGCTGATGCCAGTTCCAATTTCCATTCCCAGCTCAAATGTATGTAAAATTTATTCCAGTTTGTGTTAGTTTTAATATAGCTTTAAATATAATGGGTCCAGAGTCACCTTTCTTCTGAAGGAGGGATATTGTCAATGAAATCCACTCTGATATTTGACTGGTACTTCATTTTATCGACTTTGGAAAGATAAAAAGCAAATATGATGTTGGTTGCTAATGTTGGCACAAATTTTGGACAGATGGTTGAAAGGCTCAAAGTAGATTTATCAAAGCCCAGTACATTTATGCTTTTGCCCCTGGTGAGATTTGAAATCAGAAATGTAGAGGGGTGAATATAAAGACAATAAGGATGTTAGTCATTCTACAGTGCTGTCTTTCAAATTAATAATTCCTTACATTGGCAATATGTCAAATTAGCAGAGTCACCTGGCTACACTCTGAATTCAAATCCCATCAAGGTTAACTCTGCTTTCTTTCCAAGAAATATTGATTTCAAATTTTAAACAGAAGGCCAGCAATTTTAGGGTCGAAGGTAAGTCGATTACACCGACCCCAGTCCTCAACTGGTACTCTCTTTATTGACCCCGAAAGGATGAAAGGCAAAGGCAACCTCAACGGGATTTGAACTCAGAAACTGAACACAAAATGAACTGCATTTTGCCCAGCATGCTGACAATTCTGCCAGTTCACCACTTTCTTTCCAAGAAATATTAAAACGAAATCCCAAATCAGGGTGCAATGAATTAGTGAAACTGTTAGAGTACTGGATGAGGTGCCATGGGGGATTTATTCCAACCCTTTGTGCTCCGATTTCTTGGCTGCTGGCTGTCATCCATCATCTAGTTTAACACAACTGTCTGGTCCTTGGGTATCTTTCATGATAACTTTCTCTCATCGTCCCACCGATCTCTCCCTTCCATGACTGAACAGTTAATTGCTTCACCAATTCTGTTATTCACCATCTTTCTTAAGAATTCTAATTCAGGACAGTTAAGTTTTTATTACCCCAGTAAAACACTTGATCCAAGAAAGTGAGAAAAAACAGGAGGAATTAAACAAATATTTTCTAAATAAATATTCCTCATAGAATTATTCTTCAAGAAATAGTTTCTAAAAAATTATTTTTATCATTTAGTTATTCATGCATGTAGATCGAAGCTCAGGGAGTCTCTCTAAGCTGAGTCACTACTTCTCTGCACTGAGAGGTCACAGTTTTGGTACTACAGACATAAGATTAAAATGTCACAGGAAAGATTCTTCAAACCAAACCAACTGGCAAGAGACCTAAGAGTAGATTGAGAATGAGATGGTTTGATTCATAGTTTCAATTGGTCATGTTTTGGAATCCAGCAAGTAAGTCTAATGATGGTAACTTCTAAGAAGTCCTATAGCAGAGCTTTTCTGTGGGCTCTACCTACCGTGACCCTCTAGACATCATGGGTAGAAGGGAGAGATGAAGAAATGAATGAATTACTCATGTCATGAAGAAACATTTTCTCAAACAAAAATATTTCAGACTGTTCTTGTTCTAAACTTTGATATTGTCTAATAAAGAATTTTTCTATTTTATTTTCATGTCTTCTCTATAGAACATTCCAAGTTCAATAAGTATCAGTTGTACGAGCATTGAACAAGATTATCTCAAGGTCGCCCCATGTGAGGACAGTTGCAGTTCTTATGAAAACATTGATGAAACTGGGAAAAAACAGGATAAAAATAAGAATGTTGCAATATTGCCAAACAAAAGGGACAAAAAACTGAACAAGCCGAAGAAGTTGAAGTGGCAAACTTTGAGAGAAAAATCTGAAGACTATTTTGCTTTTAGTTTTATTGGCGAAGATATTCCGATTTCCACTTTGCATTTACAGGGATACAGTAAGCCGATTCATCAAGTTTATGCTTTCACCAATATGATGATGGAAAACCAACTTGTCAGCTCAGCTATAAGATCAGCACATGACAGCTATCATAGAATACCTAATGTACCAAAACTGGAACCAATGAAAATTCCTGTGGAGGTGTTTCTGTCACAGAGGAAACAGATGAGGAAAGAAAACATGTATAAAAGACTTTTTAAGCATATCAACAAGTCTTGTCTATTTGCAGTTCAGAGGGCTTATGAAGACCAGTGGCAAGCAGACAAAAACAAGATTAAACTGGACACGGTGTACCAGCGAAAGATCGAGGAGAAACAGAGGAGGCAAAATTTTGAAGAAAGGGAACGCCAGAAATATTTCCAGAAGCTAGGGAAGATTGAACAAGAAAAATTACTGTTAAATGGAGTAATTGAGAAAAAAGCTGTAGAGAACAAGAAGCAAATGGAAGTGTTGCAAATGAAAAGGTTTGATTCTTCTAAGATAACGTTTGAGAGAGAAGCAGAAAGGAAGTTCACAAAAGATTTTTCCTGCCAACAACTTTCTCTGTCAAGATCTTTGTTACGACACAATTATGGGAAGTCTGCAAGTAAAGGGAACCAATCAGAAACATATGTAGTGAAATCGATTCATCTTAGCGAAGAAGAGCAGTTAAAAAAAATCCAAAATTACATAATTAACTCACAGAAAAGGAAACAGGTTGAGAACAATATTGCAAAATGTGAAACGATAGGTTCGCAACATTTTGTCAAATTAAACAACCCAGAAGAATCAAAGAACCCAATGGAACATATGGAAGCAAGTCATTTGAAAGGTAGAGTAGGTGTATATCCATTCTCGATAGTAAGTTTGAACAAACTGAATAAACTAAAAATCAAGAAAACATCTAAAATGAAAAATGGCAATTCAAATTTGGAAAACCACATTGACAGAAGTTTGCTTGGAAATCGATAATAAAAAAATTAAAAAATTAGAAGCTCACTAATTATTTTTTCTCTTTTTTCTTTTACTTATTTTAGTCATTAGACTGTGGCCATGCTGGGGCACAGCCTTGGAGAATTTTTTAATCAAATGAATTGACCCACTACTTATTTTTTTAAACCTGGTACTTATTCTATTTTCTCTTTTGCCAAACTGCTAAGTCACGGGGACATAAACACACTAGCACAAAGACAAACACACACACACACATATATATGATAGGCTTCTTTCAGTTTCTATTAACCAGATCCATTCACAAAGCCCAAGGTTATTGTGGAAGACACTTACCCAACGTGCTGTGCAGTGGGACTGAACCCAGAACCATGTGGTTGGAAAGCAAGCTGCTTACCACACAGCCATGCCTGTGCCTGTTACCTATTTATAATCGTAAGTTGCTTCGTTAGAGATGTTTACAAAGCTGTTTATTTAGAGATATTAACAATCGTTTTCTTTGACCATCCACTTTTCCATATTTACATGGGTCAGACAAAATTTATCAGGACAGATTTTTACTACAGCTGGACGCTGCTCTGGTCACTTACTAATCCTCATCAGTTTCCAAGAAAGGCAATATTTCTGTATGACCAGGTGTAAAGGTGAGTCCATCGTTCCCTCCTCTTCCATCTTCCACTGTCTTGCCTCCCACCACCTTTTTCTTTTCTCCTCTTTTTCCTTTCTCATCTCTCTTCTTTCCTGTTTCTTTGTATCTCTGTGAATCTTCCAAATTTACCACTTTGAATAAACAAATTTGTTGTTTTTAGTGGTTCAGTAACCAACTACAATTTATACACACTCCACTTTAGATGCCGTCTGTCAGGGCAAACTGATTGTGGTTTGTTGCTAGTTAATTTATTTGGCGTACACATCAGCGTTCCCTTCAATCTTTATTGCCAATGTGCACAAAAACAAATATAAGATTTATTTTTACTTGCTTTGTGTGTGTGTGTGTGTGTGTGTGTGCGGGTAAGTGTGTGTGTACAAGCAGGCATAATTTTCTATTCCTGAGCTGCCGCACCAGTGGACAACTTAGAGGGAATACTGATGTTCACACCATAGTATAGAGCTCTTAGTACAAGTTAATAATCAACGAAAACATTGCTTGATACTTGTAGATACAGCACTCAGGTTGTTTATGAAATTTTACCCTTCAACAATATGGCTGCAGTGAGAAGAGATTAATCTACACAATTCACTATAAACCGTTGGCTCTGACATCATGGAGTTTGCCAGCACTTGGCATGGGTGCTTTTTATGTGGCACCACTACCTGAAAGGATAAACCTCCATGTGTGAAAGACAGCAATTTTACTTATCAAGTACAGCAAATGTGCCATATCTCTTGGTCCCTTGTCATCTCCTCAGTGAGGCCCAGCATCTGAAGATCCTTTCTCACCACTGCCTCAGCCAAACACATCACATGACCAAACCAATGCAGTCATCTTTCTTGCATGCAACAGGATTCTGTATAATTTACTAGATTCCACACACAAGGTGTCACGGCACTGTTCATCCTTAGACGATAGTAAAAGCACATATCACATGATTCCAAACTGAATTTGTTACCCACAGAGCCATGCCGGCATCTAATAAAAAAGATGCCATGGTTACAGTTGGAACATTTTTGGTCATAGGTTTGCCTGACCAAAGCTGACGTGGGGATTGTCAGCTCTGGTCAGGCAACCTGGTGGTGGTCTGCTGCTGTTGTTGTTACCTTGGATAAGAGTGTTAAATGCATTGACCATGCACACAATGCCAGGTCTAAAGACAAGCAAACTGTTGACCCTTTTTTTTTGTTTGTCTTGCACCCTTCCAGCCTGGTCGTCTATACACCGTTTCTAACTCTGTTTGGAAGACTTGAAGATCAAAGTTCACAATTTATGCTATATTGAGGCTATCACTGATTGTGATGAAGAAAAAATACATATTCCAAAAGTAAGCACAGGCACAACTGCGGTAAAAAGTTTGCTTTTCAACCCCATGGCTCCAATTTCAGTTCACTGCATGGCCCAGATTTCAGTTCACTGCATGGCTCCTTGGCCTCTTCTGCTATAGTCCCACAGTGATCAAAGCTTTGAGTGGATCTGGGTGTAAACTGAAAGCAGTCTGCTGTGTGTGTGTGTGTGTGTGTATACACATGTGTGAGCGTTTGATTCCTGTCCTGACATTGTGTGATAGCTGTAAAGTGGTCGTCACTATCAAAGATGCAATGGCATTCATTTCTGAGAAGGTTGGTGACAGAAAGGTCATTCAACCAGAGAAAAATCTGCTTCAATAAATTCTGACATGCCAAATATGGGAAAGTGGATACGGAATGATGATAATGAATGATCATTGTGTATTCGTCTTGGGTATATCGAAAATGACATTATTTAACGAGTTCAATCATTAGGGATCAGCTGTTTTAACCCTAAAACAACCTGGCTTTCTCTGCAGCTTTACTTGCAAACTAAATTGCCTTACCCTATAAAACCCAATCGGTTTAGGACTTTGAAGAGGAGGTATTCAGTAGGGCCTCAACAACCCACCACAATGTAGCCCCCTACACTTTCCAGCCACTGTTCAGGCATCTCTCTGCCAGTTCTTTTACATCAATTCTTGTCAGCTTCATCAATATGCTCTTCTCAGAGAAGTTTTAGGCAGGAACTTGTGAAGATTTAAGTAGCATCAAAAGCACCAATTACCATTGGGAT
>NC_069002.1:36880254-36882451 GCF_001194135.2 Octopus bimaculoides | reverse complement strand
TTTTTTTTTTTTTTTTTGAGAATAGGTGACAGAATTAAAAATCAAAATAAATAATTGGAGAGAACTGGCTTTAAATATTGGAAAAGTTATCCCTCTTCGAAAAGGATAATCAAGTTTTACTCCGCTGATGGGGAGGAGGGAGAGGCAAAGAGGCTAAACAATATTAAATAAACCCTCAAGTCAATGTTTAATATCACGTTGCAGAATTATGTATAGATATGTGCATGTGCATGCACACACGCATCTTAAGAAAGTGCCTTCATTCATCTAGGTCTTGTCTGAGTCTGCTGATAACTGACCGGTGACAGCAGAGAAGCAAAAGAACAGGAACATTAAAAATACATGCTTCCTAAATTACTCAGTGAGGGTAAACTAGCAATCTAAGAGATGATGTTGAGATCATAAGATTCTGGAGAAAAAAAATAACATTCCCAGAAGAAAAATAGAGAAACAAAAGTAGTCAAATATTGTAAAGATGGGGGGGCAGGGGAATTAAACAAAAAAAAAAAAAACTACTTAACAGAAAGAAAACTTGTTAAAGTTGCACAACAAATAGTTTTATAATTTATATCGAACAATAAAAATAGTGAACAACAAATAAATTGAAAACAGTAAAGTAATGTTTGGTATCCTTTCTTAGCCTTGAAGGTTTACAAAGAAAAGAGTTAACTAAAACACGAGATACAAAAATTATAAATTAGAAGAGAAATGAATATTCTAATATTAACATCTGGAGAAACAAATATCTCTGTTGGAACTTTTGGAAAGTTGGACACATAGATGAGCATTAGACAGGTAGGTAGGTAGGGCTAGCCAGAATCCTATTTATTAATGACAGAAGCATCCTCCTCATTCACCCACTCTTCATGTTGATATGATTCAGACAGTTTGACAGAATCCAAAGTCTGTTTGGAAAGGTTTGTATTGCTGGGAGACTTGCCTAATGACTAACCGCATTACAGAATACAATATTGGTTCCACATTTTGGTACAAGGCCAGCAGTATCAAGGGAGGGAGGGGGGCAAGTCGATTACGTTAACCATGGTGATCAACTGGTACTTATCGACTCTGAAAGGATGAAAAGTCAAGTCAACCTCAGTGGAATTTCAATTCAAAATGTAAAGAGGGACAAAAAAACTGCTAAGCATTATCCCCAGCTTGTTCCCTTTTACAGATGACAATCTTGATAGGACCTATCAAAAGGAACTGTTATTAGGAATCACCCGTTTAATATATCAGCCTCAATCTCCCTCAACAAACCACTCAGTCTTTTACAACAAAAAGGAATGGTTTTCAAGAGTTTAATTTTGAGACCTTTTCATTACCATATTTCTGAAAGGATTACACTGCCTTCAATTCAATTAGGCTTGAAAATAAACAATTTAGTAAATTAACCTTGTCATTAATTAAACTGGTATTTGGAAATAAATTAACATGGAAGTTTAGATCACTTTAAATACAAATTTTGTATCAAAGAACTGCAAAGAGGCCTCAAGCAGGCTTTTATCAAAAGGGTTAAGAATGGATAAAGTTTAGCTCAAGTAGTGCTGACACTACAGAGCAAATCTTTGGTGGTGAGGGTGGGGGTTATTGTAATATGACACCACTGTTCTCAACAAAAATACATTGACCAAAAATGTTACATTATTAATATTAATAATTATACAAAAGACAAAGAATTCTAGCAACAAGTCGTCGAAACAGAGGGAGAATGACTCATATATAATTACGAGGCGTTCATGAGGTCATCTATAAAGTATGGCTAAATCAACAGGGAAACAAACAACCAAGATGCTAGCAGATTGTATCTTCTAAGTGGTAGCAGGCTTGTATCCATGGACAAAATACAAAATGAATTGTCCAACTTAATTAGAAAACAGGTCTGACAAGTGGGGAAAAATAACTTATTGATGTAAGAAGCAACAGCTCTATAAAATAGACAAATTGTTGGTTAGCTTGTGGTGCTGAGTTCAATTTGCTCGGTAGTCTATTGAACTAATCCAGTATTTAGTCACTTGGACTTTTTTTTTTTTAGAAGACATTATCCAATTTGCCCCCCTTTCTTTTTTTTTTTTTTTAAAAACAATGTGATATTTCAAGGAGAGCTGGGTACTATTTCTGGCAGGTTGAGCCTTGATGTCGAGGCTCAATAGGGGCTTCGTTTGATAGTTGGTATGTGTAACAGCCCATACACTAC
>NC_069002.1:36879116-36880118 GCF_001194135.2 Octopus bimaculoides | reverse complement strand
CTCATCCAGCACAAGCAGGTGGACAGCTAAGGAAGATTCCCTGCCCCCTATACATACATAGACATTATATATATATATATATATACATATACACACACACACACACACACACACAGACAAAGCTAAATATATACACAATTTTCTTTTAAAATGTATATTTACAGGAATATATCAACACACATAAACAAGACACAGAATGTTGCCAACACAAACTAAAATAATAAAATATAAAATTAAATTGAAATAATTCTGCAAGTAATAGAATTGTCAATCAACAGGAACAGGGTTTGAATCTCTCTGAGTTCCTTTAAAAAAAACTGGTGACCGATGTCACATTTTATATACCTCACCCTCCAATTTATTTCAGAGAATACTTTGGTCTTCTTAAAACATTGTACAATTCCCCTGCCTAGAGTGTGCTAATGATCTCTTACAATTAGACAAGGCCAAATTGTAAACAAAAGGGAGAGGATAGGGTATATTGAACTGAATCCCTCAGTATATAACTGGTACTTGTTTCACTGACCGCTTTTCTGGGAAGAAGAAAAGATGAGACGGATCAAACTAAATCCCCTTAGACCACCTCCCCACCCTGTTGAAGCACAATATAATTTCTTATATGGGTTACAAAGCATCTGGCAAAATAAAAGGGACAAAGAGAAATAAGAGTGTGTGATGTTCATGCCTTTTTTCAAGTGAAGGCTACACAGTTCTAGCTGATCTTTTCATCCCTTCCAAATCAAAGGAAAAACATTTGGTTCGTTGGTCTCCTGTTACATCCTGTAGAACGAGTAACACCACAACGTCAACACCACACTTAACAAAAAAGGAATGTTGAAATACTACCAAATAATAATAATAATAATAATGCCATTCCAGAATCACCACCAACATCATCATCATCATCACTATGATAATGACTGTTTGAATGCACTGGTGTTATTTTATAAACTTGAGTTTTGTTTGACCCAGACTGACTGAAGAAAAATAGAGAAGAGAAAA
>NC_069002.1:36878210-36879069 GCF_001194135.2 Octopus bimaculoides | reverse complement strand
GTGATAGCTGAAATAGTTGTTAGAACAGCTTTGTCTAAAATGCCAAAGAAGCCAAGTAATAGAAACGACGGTGGAGGGGGGGGGGCTTTTTCGAAAAATAGGGAAATTTTTTTTTAAATGCACCTTTTTAATAAATAAATGTTAATAAACAATAAAGGAAAGGGTAATATAAGTAGACAGGAACATTGCATGCACACTGCATATACACACACACATATATATATACATATGCATATACATACATACACACACACACACATATATATATATACATGCACATAATATATATACACATATGCATACACACACACACGTACCCAGTGAGGACTACAACTGCGGCCACGGAGGAAATATGAAGAACTGAAGAGAGGGCTGGGGTTAAATATAGAGAAAAATGACTAACAACAAACAGCGTCCATTTCGTCACCACCACCGATACCATCGTCGTCATCATCGATATCATCATCATCGATGTGATCGTTGCATTAAGGTGAGACGAAACAACAGATTGTCAGGCGTTCATTTGCGGTGCAAAGTAAAAGAAGAAAAAGTAGTTCGGTGAAGTGGAGAGAAGGGTTGTTTGTAAATGAATCACAGGAAGAAGAAGAGAACAAATATCAGATAAACATGAGAAGAGGAATTTTCTAAATAAAGAGAGAGAGAGGGAAAGGGAAAAGACGGTGGTGGTGGTGGAGACATTTCAGATTATCATCAAATTTTTAAAATGGAAAAAAAAAACTATAACAAAAAGATTAAGAGTGAAACTGAATAAATAAATATAAAAAAAACTATTTGTAATTCATCATGAATAAAAGAAAAGTCAAAATAAACCAGACAGTTTTCTTCTTTTGTTATTGCC